>NW_026732289.1:0-111396 GCF_028476545.2 Physella acuta
AGTGCATGTATTTGTACTTGCACGTAAAACGTGGTAAGTGCGCACTTGTGCTTGTATATGTATTGGTATGTGTGTTTGTATGTGAATGGTAGTGTTTCTCTCTTTTCTCTCTCTCTCTCTCTCCCTCCCTCTACATGTGTGTGCATGTGTGTGTAAGCGCGAATGTGTAATTAAAAAAAGAACGGTAAATTAACTTCTATTATAGCGTTTGATGGTCGTACCACCAAGTGACGCCACTAGGGAACAAGAAACTTAACACGTCTATCTAACATCTACTGTTTAAGATAGGTAGTTTGTGGGCGGCTGTTGCACGAAGTGACTTGATTTAGCAACAGACTGGTTTTTGCTTTTAAATTATCTGGTTACAGCTCCTGTAGAAAATACTTGAGTTTATTTTCATTTCTCATAGCTGTATTTGAAAATAAACGTGATACTGCTGTTGTTAGAGAAGGAAGTTATCCCAACACCGCCGATTGGCTGGTCATGTCACGTGGGCCATTAAGTTAAAACAACCTGATCAAAGAGATGTCCATTAAATGTAATTTAATTCACAGAAAAGTTAAAATCAATGAAGCAGACTCAACCAGTTCACAAGATTGAAAACACTCAATCCTCTTAAAGCGAGCTTTAATTACCAAATCTTAAAAGATTATTTTAATAGCAAATCGTGTTTAATTTTTTTAAAGTTATCTTTTTTCTAATTAATAATTACCCAGGTCACCTTAACTTAATTTGTCCGTAAACTCTCTCACTTATTAAAGCCGATTACAGGCAAAAGTAGATGAATATTATGTTTTATACAAAATTATCCTCTAGTTAATATTACTTTTTGTAACAACTCATTAAAGAAAATAAAGCATCAATTTATAATCATCCCAAGAATCAAAGTTGCGTAGATTCCTTTTTTTTCAAAACTTTCAGGAAACCTTTCGATTCATTAGCGAGGTGGCTATTTTGGCTGATTACAACGACGTAACTACTCATTATGTCGCCTGAAGCGGATTTGTTATTTTCTCTGTCCCTCCCATTTTTTTTCACAAACAAAGAAATGAAAGCTGAGCATAGCAGATCGGTCAAGTCTTCCAGTTAAGCCTTTGAGAATTAAAGAACACAGGATTGTGCTTATACAATCTTTCGATAAAGTCAGGGGTCTTGGACTAGTGCCAAGTAAATCCACAAGGAAGATTTTGTCTTCTCATTGATGTTAGATTATGAGCTTTGGGATGGAGAGGTTTAAAACGCCTACGTTATATATATATATATATATATATAATATATATATATATATATATATATATATTATATATATATTATATATATATATACATATATATATATATATATATATATATATATATATATATATATATATGCACATATATATAATATATGATATAGATATATAGATATATATATATCTATACACATATAATTAGATATATAATATATATGTATGCATATATAGAGAATTATATATATATTTATATATATATATTTATATATATATATATATATATATATATATATATATATATATATATATATATATATATATATATATATATATATATATTCGATATAAAATAGTATCTTTCCTATTTTGTTCGAGGGGGCGATAGACTTGCTCTTTCCCCCCCCCCACCCCCCCCCCCCCCCCCCCCCCACCCCCCCCCCCCCCCCCCCCCCCCCTCCCCCTAAGAGATGCCTTGAAGAAAGTCTGGATGCGGTAATATTAGAAAACTCCTTGACTAATGTGAAACAATTTTTAGTTCGCATTATTTATTCATAAGCGCACAGGTGATGAAGTTACTTCAAAAACTCAAACTTAAAATGTATTTAAATCGTATTTTAAAAGTAGCAAATAGCTGTGAAGAGGCTAGATATTATTTTTGAATCCGATTCACATTTTCGAAAGTCAATAGTAAAACTTTCTTTACCTGAGGAACATTAGTGCGATTCCTAAACAGTTTTTACAGTTAAATTCAGGAGAACAAATAGTTTATCTCAAGACTGACTGAAGAATTCAAAACAACCGTGGGTACTAAAGGACTTAAACTCTACTTGACTGACACAATGCTTGAAAGTTATGTCCCTTTAAACTCCTGAAATTTTAAACATCACTCACATCAGAGAACCACGCAAGTTCAGCATAAAGGCGTACAGACAGTGAGGACTGTAGGTTTTCAGTTCAGATTGCGGCTAAAAAACGTCATTTCACTTCAAACAAAAATTGTAATCCTCAAAAAGGTAAAAAAAAAAAAAAACAACAAGATAAAAAACAATAAATATCGGGGAAAAGTATTGTAAAAGGTATAGGTGTGTTACCTTATGTTATATGTTATTATGATAAAAGTTTTTATTTCTTGTTATTTTTGTTATGGTTTATTTAGATTTATAGCTACGTTTCGATGCTATCTTTTTTTGATTACATAGCATTCGAAATTTTACCACGGAATATTTTTTTTATGACCTTTAACTTGATGCATTAAACATGATTAATTTCGTAACAATCAAGAGAAAGTTGCGATGATTTGTGTGGAGTGTGATAATTGATGGTTCTTTGTTGCTGAATAGACGAAGTGCTTGTATGAGTGTTGCATTGTTAAGTGTCGGGGGTACCCATCTAAGTGTTCCGTTGATTTCGTAGTTTTCATGTAGTGAGAAGTGCATTGTGTATAGACCGGTGTGTTGTGGTTGTGTTGCGCATTGTGAGTAGAAGTACCAGGTGTCGGCTCTGCTGTAGTTGAGTAGAAGAATTTGTTGGTTGCTGATGTGTTGTCTGATTATATGGCCTCGCAAGTTTAAGTTATCCTCTTGATGTGATGGGTACCTGCTACGACTCAAGTAGCTCTTCTCACCGGCTCTCCTTAGAAGCAATAGTGGAAGTGGGAGCAACCCCCACTGATGATGTTGGTAATACAGCTTTTTCCATTTATACTACAAAGATCAATTGGACTCTGGTCAGTATATATATATATATATATATATATATATATATATGTGTGTGTGTGTGTGTGTGTGTGTGTATATATATATATATGTATATATAATATATATATATATATATATATATATATATATATATATATATATATATATATATATATGTGTGTGTGTGTATATATATATATATGTGTTATATATATATATATATATATATATATATATATATAGCCTCAGACATAATTTACAGCGTCATTTTGCCTTGCCTTCTTTGCTTTAGTATTACAGATTTCATCAATGATCATTGGCTTCTTGTGAGGACTAATACAGATTTACAATAGTAATATTTCTTTCTGACATGTACTTTCATTAATTTAAGATGGTTTAATGGTACATAATACGACACGTCTAATTACAATTTTATTTTTAAACCTGAAAATGCTAATGTGTATTTAACTAGTGATTACAATAATAAGTCAAAGGGCGATTTCCTCCTTCGGTGAGGTAAGAATTTTTTTCTTTTTCTTTTTTTCATTTATTTTGCCTCAGACATATAATTTTCGGATATATTAATCATATAATTAAATAATTATTCAAGGGATTTTTCCCCCCATCGGCTTGGTGGGCCGAGGGAGGATTGGGCTTTTAAGAAGAGCTGAAATTAATTTTCGGATCACATAAATTAAAATGATACAAATTTTTTTTAAGCAACCGGAAAGGTTTTGTTGATTACAATGAGAAACATCAAAGCAAACATTCTTCCCTTTCAAACATCTATATCTATAGCAGTCCTAAAGCGAACACACAACTGACGCTGTAAATTACATGTCTGAGGCAAAAAAAAAAAAAAAAGAGAAAAAAAAAAATAATAAAAAAAAAAATATATATATATATATATATATATATATATATATATATATATATATATATATATATATATATATATATCTACAGCAGTCCTCCCAGAGTTGTTGCTTTTTTTCAGGTTGAATAAATCTTAATTTTTTATATACAACTTTTACTTATAAATAAAACAAATACATCTACATAAGTGGTGTTTGTAGTCTGTGTAATTTTTGAACAGTTACAAACATGTAAAAGATAAAAGAAAACAAAAAAAAAGTATTTTATGCAAGGTGCTTCAGTAGAATTAAAACAAAAGAGAAAAAAATAAACGATGTACTTCTTTAGAATTTTCTCGACATCAACATTTTGCTCTATCAATATGTTAGGACTTATTATTCCGTTATATAATCTTTATAACGGAATAATAAGTACAACGAGTGTTATATAAGTAATATACTACAAGCCATGTTGGCGT
This sequence comes from Physella acuta, assembly GCF_028476545.2. Lineage (NCBI taxonomy): Eukaryota > Metazoa > Mollusca > Gastropoda > Physidae > Physella > Physella acuta. The sequence continues at coordinate 4,265 of NW_026732289.1, forward strand.
GAAAAAAAATTGTAAGAATATAATATACAAAGTCTTTGTCTAAGGCTAGGAACGCTACTGTAACAAACCTATCAAATATTAAAAGAAAAAAGTAAATGTAATGCTACAGTATTTACTTTTATTTTAAACGTATGAATCTATTAAAATATTACACAATATTATCATTGCTTTTTTTATTTACTAGTGCTTAATATTTCAACATTTTTTTAAGAATATAACGTAGTATGTACAGTATATATTTCTGTGAAATGTTTTTTCAGTTTGTTGAAAATATGTTGCAAGTTCTCTCCCTTATAAAAGAGCTGCATACATGTGCTGACATTTATCTATATGTCACAGTTGTTTGCTTAAAGAACATTGTTTACAATTATTTCCTATTATTATCGAGTGCAGGATATACTTATCTAAAATGGTATGTAAGGTCATCACACTTGTAAAGCTACAACACTCGCAACAAGGCGCATCACACAGGCCGACACTGAAACGACGTACTGACACTCGACATTTACAACTCCAGTCATTTCGTTTGAAGACAAGAGAAAGGAATCTCAAGAACAGCTAAACTACAACATTGGCTGAACAGGGCATGTATTTGACACTGTGATCGATGCCAGCGTTTGCCGGGAAGTCATTGATCTCTTCAAGACATTTGTTTTTTTCGGTGGGTGTTGGAGGGGGGGGGGGGGGAAGAGAGGAGTTATGTGTATGCACGAGGGGGGAGGGAAGAATGGGTTATGTGTATGCACGAGGGGGGAGGGAAGAATGGGTTATGTGTATGCACGAGGAGGGAGAGGGGTTATGTGTATGCACGAGGGGGGAGAGGGGTTATGTGTATGCACGAGGAGGGAGGGAAGAATGGGTTATGTGTATGCACGAGGGGGGAGGGAAGAATGGGTTATGTGTATGCACGAGGGGGGAGGGAAGAATGGGTTATGTGTATGCACGAGGGGGGAGGGAAGAATGGGTTATGTGTATGCACGAGGGGGGAGGGAAGAATGGGTTATGTGTATGCACGAGGAGGGAGAGGGGTTATGTGTATGCACGAGGGGGGAGAGGGGTTATGTGTATGCACGAGGAGGGAGAGGGGTTATGTGTATGCACGAGGAGGGAGAGGGGTTATGTGTATGCACGAGGGGGGAGAGGGGTTATGTGTATGCACGAGGGGCGAGAGGGGTTATGTGTATGCACGAGGGGGGGAGAGGGGTTATGTGTATGCACGAGGGGGGAGAGGGGTTATGTGTATGCACGAGGAGGGAGAGGGGTTATGTGTATACAAGAGGGGGGAGGGAAGAATGGGTTATGTGAATGCACGAGGGAGGGAGAGGGGTTATGTGTATGCACGAGGGGGGGGGAGAATGGGTTATGTATATGCACGAGGGGGGAGAGGGGTTATGTGTATGCACGAGGGAGGGAGAGGGGTTATGTGTATGCACGAGGGGGGAGAGGGGTTATGTGTATGCACGAGGGGGGAGAGGGGTTATGTGTATGCACGAGGGGGGGGGGGGTTATGTGTATGCACGAGGGGGGGAGAGGGGTTATGTGTATGCACGAGGGGGGGGGGGGTTATGTGTATGCACGAGGGGGGGGGGAGAATGGGTTATGTATATGCACGAGGGGGGAGAGGGGTTATGTGTATGCACGAGGGAGGGAGAGGGGTTATGTGTATGCACGAGGGGGGAGAGGGGTTATGTCTATGCACGAGGAGGGAGAGGGGTTATGTGTATACAAGAGGGGGGAGGGAAGAATGGGTTATGTGAATGCACGAGGGAGGGAGAGGGGTTATGTGTATGCACGAGGGGGGGGGGGGAGAATGGGTTATGTATATGCACGAGGGGGGAGAGGGGTTATGTGTATGCACGAGGGAGGGAGAGGGGTTATGTGTATGCACGAGGGGGGAGAGGGGTTATGTGTATGCACGAGGGGGGAGAGGGGTTATGTGTATGCACGAGGGGGGGGGGGGGGGGGTTATGTGTATGCACGAGGGGGGAGAGGGGTTATGTGTATGCACGAGGGGGGGGGGTTATGTGTATGCACGAGGGGGGGGGGGGGAGAATGGGTTATGTATATGCACGAGGGGGGAGAGGGGTTATGTGTATGCACGAGGGAGGGAGAGGGGTTATGTGTATGCACGAGGGGGGGAGAGGGGTTATGTGTATGCACGAGGGGGGGGGTTATGTGTATGCACGAGGGGGGGGGGTTATGTGTATGCACGAGGGGGAGGGAAGAATAGGTTATGTATATGCACGAGGGAGGGAGAGGGGTTATGTGTATGCACGAGGGGGGAGAGGGGTTATGTGTATGCACGAGGGAGGGAGAGGGGTTATGTGTATGCACGAGGGAGGGAGAGGGGTTATGTGTATGCACGAGGGGCGAGAGGGGTTATGTGTATGCACGAGGGGGGGGGGGGTTATGTGTATGCACGAGGGGGGGGGGGTTATGTGTATGCACGAGGGAGGGAGAGGGGTTATGTGTATGCACGAGGAGGGAGAGGGGTTATGTGTATGCACGAGGGGGGAGAGGGGTTATGTGTATGCACGAGGGGCGAGAGGGGTTATGTGTATGCACGAGGGAGGGAGAGGGGTTATGTGTATGCACGAGGGGGAGAGGGGTTATGTGTATGCACGAGGGAGGGAGAGGGGTTATGTGTATGCACGAGGAGGGAGAGGGGTTATGTGTATGCACGAGGGGGGAGAGGGGTTATGTGTATGCACGAGGGGCGAGAGGGGTTATGTGTATGCACGAGGGGGGAGAGGGGTTATGTGTATGCACGAGGGGGGAGAGGGGTTATGTGTATGCACGAGGAGGGAGAGGGGTTATGTGTATGCACGAGGGGGAAGAGGGGTTATGTGTATGCACGAGGGGGGGGGTTATGTGTATGCACGAGGGGGAGGGAAGAATAGGTTATGTATATGCACGAGGGAGGGAGAGGGGTTATGTGTATGCACGAGGGGGGAGAGGGGTTATGTGTATGCACGAGGGAGGGAGAGGGGTTATGTGTATGCACGAGGGGCGAGAGGGGTTATGTGTATGCACGAGGGGCGAGAGGGGTTATGTGTATGCACGAGGGGGGGGAGGGGTTATGTATATGCACGAGGGGGGGGGGAGAATGGGTTATGTATATGCACGAGGGGGGGGAGAATGGGTTATGTGTATGCACGAGGGGGGGGGGGAGAATGGGTTATGTGTATGCACGAGGGGGGTGGGTATGTGCACGGGTAGGGGGGGGAGCGGTTATGTGGTTATATGTATGCATGGGGGGAAGATGAGGGGTTATATGTATGCATGGGTGGTATTGTTATTCACGGGGGTATTGTTACGCACGGGTGGGGGGTATGTTTATGTAAGTGGAGAGGGAAAAGGGGGTAAAGTGGTTATGTGTAAGCATGAGGGAGAGGTTATGTGTAAGCATGAGGGAGAGGTTATGTTTATACCCGGGGAGAGGGGTTATGTGTGTGCGCAGTGGGGGAAGGAGGGTGTGTCTCTTCCTCGAAAGAAACTGTGTAAAACGTTTTGCTTCTCCTAACTCTCACACCCTTATCACGCAACACTACTACATCTGAAGATTGATGTTGTGAAGCAGATGAAACTTGAAAGAAATATCTCTTTAGAATGTACGCCACGTAGATATACACGCTGATACAAGCATCCACAATTATATTGTATAAACAAAAAAATAAACATTGTTCCAAATATATATTCTACACAACGCAAATTGCATGTAGATGCTGATATTGTAAAAATCAAAAAAAACATTAAACAAGAATATCTACATAATATCTAGATGGTTGATCTTGGGGTTAGAGAAAGCAAAAAAGCATAAAACACAAGCTTGGATGTAGAATTAAATGTGTAACTTGCAAATTTGTTGAAAGAAAGAAAAAAAACAAGAAAAACTTCCGAAAGAAAATCACAGCAATCCTCTCTGCAAAATGTTTGCTTTTACTGTTTGACCACATCTAATTCTTTTTTGATTGCCAGCATTTCTGTCAGTCTTTTGTTTTCCTCTGTTGTATACATACGAGAATGGAACTTTTGTGTTAGAGGTCAAGGTCAGGTTACAGCAAAGGTGAGCGAACACTGACATCATCGTCTCTTGTTTACGAAGCTCACGAAATGTTTGTTTTGAGCGTCGTGTTGTTCATAGAGGTAAACATACTGTAAGACTTCGAATAAGTCGACATAGAGAGAAAAAAAAAAATTTATATTATAAAGTAAGACTAAATCCAACTCGAGGTAAAGAAATATACAGTAAGACTTATTTTTTTTTTTTTTTTTTTTTTTTTTTTTTGAAAAAAAATACTTTTATTTTCCATAAAACAAATTACAACATAATTACAGTAACAAAATTTACATACAAGTGATAGGTTAATAATTATTTACATCATGGCAAATATGTGATGGAGCTAAATTTGATATGTTCAAGTGCTTTTTTTTTTTTTATTTTATTTTATTTTTTTTTTAATACTTGTATTTGCAATTAAACAAGTACATCAGCATGAAATGTTTAACATAATTTTGAACATCAAATGAAAACGAAAGGTTTTGCAAATGTACATAATAAATATTTACATGTCATCTTACTGTATTTAATTAAATTAAATACAGTAAGACTTAGAATAAGAAGTCTACATAGTGAAATAAATTTACATTAAGACTTAAAAAGTCAATTTAAAGAAATAGATTTCCCGTAACTTAAAATAATAAGTGATTGTGTTGGAGGGAATCCCTTTTGACACTAGAATTAAGAACGAAGAAGAAGGTCATTAGATCGCTTACACGCTATAGCAACCTATACCTTTACATAACTGGATGCAGTTTTAAAGACAAGTCATTTGTTTATTAAATAAAAAGAGATAACTCAACGGAGTTATTTTTACTAATGAGTTACTTCCCTTGTGCAAAACTATGATAATATTGCTAATCTAGAAAGGCAATTTAAAAATCATTGGCTAAATGTAGAAAAAAATATTCCAACCAGAACGTTATTGAACGGACGTCCTTCGTGAGAGTTTACATTACATCACATCGATGTAATGCCGCTAACCTTCATCGTTTACCGTTCATGCCCAAGACAAATAGGGCAGAAGAAGTAGAGTTCGTCTGTTTCAATGGGGACAGTGTGGTCTGCACTATGTTCAGTTGTCTTTGTTTTCCTAACTTTAGTCAGGTACCCATTAGAGCTGGGTGGACTCAAGGAAGCTATAGAGATCCGAACTCGAGACTTTCGGGTTGGCAGACGTAAGCTCTACCATTCGACCACGCCGTCACATAACTTCATTAATACTCTTTTGTAATACTCGCTTTACCCGTTTTATTTATACAAATTCATAAACAAACTAGTTTATCTCTCTGGTAGAGTGATTGCGACATCCGGTTTTTTAACTCCATTTGATATTGACTATTATATTAGTTAACATAATTATTTTTTTTCAATTAAAATTTAATGCATTTGAAAATGGGATATGTTAGCAAAGATGCACTGATCTAGAAAGTTTAAAAGAAATTATTCCACTGAGAAGAGTCAATACTGAACTCCAAGATTATACCACAACCAAACCGTTTGTAATCTAAGTTAAAATTTGCTTAAAACTGTAAGTAGTAAAATAAATTGTTTTTTAAAAAAGGGAGAAAACTTGCTAAACCTTTTCCCAAAATAAGATAAAACATATTTACCGAAACATGTACTATATATAGTACATACGTTTCTCCACAAATTAATATGTTAAATATTTTTAAACAAAAAGAAAATCAAAATTGTAATGTTTTGTTATTATTTTACAATAGGCAATATGTTAAAATAGAAAAGAAAAAGCAGTAGTTTACATTTACTACTTTCTTTTAAAAGCATTTATGAATATATATTGCCTCGTTACGGTAAATGTTACTCTGTCATTTTCTTTTCTTTTTTTTTTAAAAAAAATTAAGAAAAGACAATTTTCTTGGTATCAAACAATACAATCGTTTAGCAAATATCACTATGATGATCAGAGGTCTATTCTAAAGTGAAATCAGAATCACCTAGAATCTAGATTAAGGAGGTTCTCCCTGAGCGAGACTAAGGTCAAGAGGAATACCCTTGTCACCGGCCGTCTGTAAAAATCCTTGGCCAGCAAATTTTGATCAACTGAAAACTTAGCACAAGCAGCAATTAACACCGTTAGTCGGGATTGCGTTCTTTTTTTACAAGCTTTTATTTAGTTCGCATCCTCAATTTGTTTGTTTGTTTGTGGGTTTGTGGAAAAACTTGTAACTCAGTTTGACCAACTTCTAATGCTGCGATTTCGTTCAAATTTTCAAGATACCTTCTTCAACAGCAGCGCTATTATCTGAAACCATCATGGGTGAATCGCAGTAGCCTTAAAGTACCTTTAGTGTGGTGCTTTGGGTGCTAGATGGCATTGGTCTCAACACCCTTTAGTGTAGTATTCTGGGTGATAGATTGCAGTGGTCTGAACACACCTTTAATATGGTACTTTAGTTGCTAGATAGCATTGGTCTGAACATACCATTAATGTGGACCTCTAATTGCTAGAATACATTGATCTGAACACACCTTTAATGTGGTACTCTAGTTGCTAGATAGCATTGGTCTGAACACACCTTTAATGTGTTAATCTAGTTGCTAGATAGCATAGGTCTGAACATACCTTTAACGTGGTACCCTGAATACCGAATCTCTTTCCCTCTCTATAAACCCAGTTAATTTCTGTATCAGTCAGAAGCCTTTGAAGTGTACCGAGACCAGACGTTTGCCTATCCCGGACCTAATTCACCCCTGACCTTCCCCGTTCCCCACCCACCCTAATCAATAACAAAGAGATAACTGATAACAACTACAAAAGGGGATTCTTTTTCATTTCGTTCGCGTCCCTGAAAAGAAATCTAAGTCACGTGGCTTTGACTTGTGAACTTAACCAATCAGGATTTCGGTAGGAAAAAAGGGAAGCGAGGTCTTGTGCTATATTTAGTAACGAGACGGAATACTTTGATAGGTTAGAGAATGGAGTATTTGATCACAGAGAGATATAGTTGAGAGACATCGATGTTGTGATCACGTCAATGTGGGAATGTGGGCGATGTAAGGAGATTGTTGCCCTGGATACTTGTGTGTTGTCAATCTATGATTGAAGACATGCGACTATCGGCAATAAACCATATATATATATATATATATATATGTATATATATATATATATATATATATATATATATATATAGGCCTATATATATATATATATATAAAGTTTTAGAATATAGTGTTTTTATCTCAGTATAAGGATATATATATATATATATATATATATATATATATATATATATATATATATATATATATATATATATATATATATATATATATATATATTCTTTATGGGCTTTTTTGCTTCAGTTTTCTGAGATAGAATACTATCATCCCAAGACAACTTGGGATTTGTCTTGGGGTATTTATTATTATTCTTTATGGGCGTTAGTGCTTCAGTTATATCGGATATAATACTATCATCCCAAGACACCGTGGGATAAATTCTTTTAAGGGATACAGTGCTGTCTTCCTTTATTGCTACGGGAATTACTTAACTTTAAAAATGGGAGGATCAAGTGTAGACTACTAGTGAGACTATACAATGGGATGTAGTCAGTTTATGACTTTATGATGTACTAGAGTTGACTTCTGACACTTTAGGTTTGGATAAAGTCACCTCTTGAATCCAAGTCACAGCTGTATGACTGTACTATGATGTTATGAGGTTTAGTAATCCACGAACAAAGTCAGCTGATGACTGTACAGTTACATAGACTTAAAGCAGTCAACTTTCCATCTACGCGATAGGCTGCTGTTAGTCTTTTAATGTATTGAAAGATGAAATGTAATGACATGACTGTGGTAAGGACTTGCCTCAACCTGATATCCTACATACCATTCACTGTAGTGCTTTCAAATTATTATATGGGACATTGGCCGGTAAAGTGGTTATAAAAAATAACCAATGTAATCGATTATTATTAAGCTTTTACGGAAGTTTCATATATAAAGTACATTAAAACATAAAGAAGCATATAAATAATAATTGGTGCTAGTTTATCTCAATAGATAAACAGAGATAAACTTTAAACTGTATCTTAGTATTAGGAATGTGATTGTGTATCATAATATTTACGTTGAAACTCTATTTAATATCATGAATGTGATTCAGTACTATGCATTTACCTCGATTTATTGTTAGAATACCGTGAATGGTATTAGTTATCTTGGCACTTATTTCGAATCTCAAGACTAAGTTCCTGAGGTTGGGTATCAACGTAAATAGTCCATCGTACTTTAACCAAACCCCTGTTGTGTTTTTACAACAGAGTTCAGTTAGACTCTATGGCGTCTTAGGGAGCCAGGGAACGCGTTGGTGAGTAGCTTTTATCGTTGTCCATTGAAAAATTGACCTTAGTTTATGTTTCCCCGTTGATTAACCGATCCTTCCTCTCCCAATCATTTTCGCACATCCTTTTCCCTTTTTATCATTTTCGTACATCCATTTCCCTTTATATCATTTTCGCTCCATCGTTTCCCTGCTAATTTCGTTACTCACAATTTTTACTTACAATATTTGCCATAGCATATTTTGCTCTGTCAATCTTTTCCTAACTATTTTACCCCACATTTTTTTCATACCAATTTTTCCTTATCAATCAGTACCTAATAATTTTTAAACTCGCAATCTTTACTTCATTAACGTAATTTTTTGTTGTCGTATATTAGTAAAAGTTAGTCAAGTTCCCTTTCAAACCTGACGGGTCATGGAACAAGTAAAGTAGAGTTAAACTGTTTCCGTGACATCGGCATATATAATTATAGTGTGGTCAGCACTATGCCCAGTTGTCCCGGGGATGGTCTACTGACTTGAACCCGGATTCGAGCTCGAGTCTTTTGGGCTACCAGTCGTATGTTCTACCATTCGACCACGAAATCTCCTTTGTCTTTTATAGCTGATCAAGTTATTTTCACGATGGTTTTTTTTTTAATGAAAGTCGAATATGCACTATTAAAAGGAATGGATGTAACTTCAGTTCAGTGTCGGCAATAATGAAAGGAATAAAAAGTTAACATTGGAGAAGGAAGTTACAAGAAATATTTCTTAAATATATTCTTTTTCATTTGAACTAATATCATCGAATTAAAAACAAAAGACTGCCTGAAACAAAAGTACGGGTAACTTTCAGTAACACAGCAAACATCTGTTGAATTATTGTGATTAAATTATTGTCTATCAGAACGTATAACGTACACATGGACAATTCACACTTATCTCTAAAGCAGTCAAACATCACAAAACATGCCCGATGGTGAGAAATTTCAAACAAGGACGTACTTAAAACGTAAAGAATTAATTATAACAAAATTGTGTGATTTATCTCCATTAATTAAAACACGATTGTTTTCATCTGTGGCTGCAGCAATTGTTGGTCAATCACAACAAGAAATTGTTGAGACCCACGTACTTGTATGGCGTATGTGCAGCTATGTGATGCTCATATTGTTGTGTTACGCCTATGTATATGTGACGCCTATGTACTTGTGACGCCTATGTATATGTGACGCCGATGTATTTGTGACACCGATGTAGTTGTGACGCCTATGTAAATGTGACGCCGATGTATTTGTGACACCGATGTAGTTGTGACGCCTATGTATATGTGACGCCTATGCATTTGTGACACCGATGTAGTTGTGACGCCTATGTATATGTGACGCCTATGCATTTGTGACACCGATGTAGTTGTGACGCCTCTGTACTTGTTAGACCCATGTAACTGTCACGCTTAAGTCATTGTGTGACGTATATATGACCCTTAAGCCCATGTATCATGCTAAAAATAACACTTCACACGCCGATGACCTAAAGCTACTAATTCTGTCGTTCACGCAAATCTATATATTGTGATTCAATTAACCTCAGAAAAAGAATCGTGTTTATCTTTTACTTCTTTTTATTTTTATTAATTCGACTTTAATTTTTAATTTAAATCCCCCACTTAATCAATATAGCGACCTTATCATTTATGTAACTAAATAAAATCCGCAAGAAGGGTTCATACACAACTTTCTGCTCTAGAAAATGACCATGATGGGATATTTAAAGGTCAAAAACTTGTAGTGACTGCAACTGGTAGGATGATTGATTGAGATACAGGAGAGTTCACGGCAGGAGATTTTTTTTATGTTTGGTTCACGGTTTTAGTACTGGCACTTGGCGGAGATTGAGGTCACTCCATGGAGGAGGGGAGGGGGGATGTAGAAAAAATTTGCAGATATTGATGGTGGGGGGGGGGGGGGGAGTTTTCTCAATCTTAGACCCACCACGAGGAAACATAATTCCGATATTACTTACTTGGTTTTTTAAGTTGTGTTTAGAAAAATCTGTTCGGTACTCTTCCTTGACTTCAATAAATATCCGCTGGCTAGGAAGTCATTTTTTTATTTAGAAATAAAAAAAAAAACTTGATTTCTTACTTAGCCAGGTTTTTGAACATTTATTAAGAGTCGTCCACCTTAATCTAACTGGTCAATCGGTTCACCCAGGAAAATTGCAAAATTAATGAAACCGTGGGTGGAATTCAGACAGAACAACAACGTAGTTTCTAAATGGGGACATCGATATCAAAACAACTAGATATATTTTAAAGAAATGCAGAATTGCATTATACATTTTTTCGAGAAATCTTCCAAAAGCTATAGTTGGTTAAAGAACTATTAAAGTGTAACAACGGGTGGATATCAGCTTTCTAAGAAAGTTAATAGAAAACATCTTTTGAATCCATACAGCAGAAAAACGAATGTAAAAACATCTGCTGTTTACAAATTAGAAAATTAAACGATGCAACCGGAATAACAGGAGTCTGAAATGAGGAATACACACAAGAAAACAGATGGTATAAAAAGTTTGATAAGGGAAATCTGAATTTAAAGAGCTTGATGTAGAGCAAAAATTAACTATCGTCTGGTAAGTTTAAACTTAGTTTAAAATATATGGCGGTTACATTTCACCCGGCGTGCTTTTTCATGGGAAGGTAGAACGTATGAAAGTCTCGAGTTCAGGTCTTTGCCTGAGTGCGTAGGACGTCCATGAGTCAATCTAATTCTGATGGGTACCTGGTGGCCTAGAGGTAGAGCGCTAGACTGCTAACTCGTAAGTTTCGAATAGGGATTCAAGTCAGCACAACGTCCATGAGTTCTAATAAACTCTGATGGGTACCTAACTCTAGGATAAGTAAAGGCGGCTGGTCATAGTGCTGACCACACCATGCCTTTACAGGTTTCATGTGAATTCTAATACAATATGCCCTATAGACTGTCATGTTCGAAAATGAAAATACTTACTTGTATGATTTTTTGCGGTATTGGATCGTATCTCAAATAGCGATAAAATAATTGTACTCAGAGTTAAGAATGTAGTCGTCACAAACAGCAAACAAGTGGGAATAGCTAAATCAGAAAATTGAATGTAGTTTATGCAAGTGGTCGTGGTAAACTAATTAGTAGGTATAATTAAAGCCAAATAATTGAGAAATTATTACACACAATGAAAGCAGCTTACACCGAATGAAAAGATTAGTTAATACATTAGTATTGTAATGTTTAAAATGGGATGGCTCTGCGCGTAAAAAAAAATCTAATTCGCGAGAACATATAGGCTTATCTGCTAGCAACTATGACCCTGAGATCAAACCGCCTTATAGTTTCTAGACAGCTTGATACTGGACAGTTTCTATTGTAAGCAAGATCTACACGGTAATGCTTTGTATTAGTTTATATTTTAAGTCATGTGTACACGGTAATGCTTGATAGCAGACTGTTTCTATTTTTTAAGGCTGATGTACTTTGACATTAGACAGTTTCTATTTTAAGTCTGATCTACACGGCATTGCCTGAAATTAGTTTCTAGTTAAAGTCCGATGTACACGGTACTGCTTGACATTAGAGAGTTTCTAGTTAAAGTCCGATGTACACGGTACTGCTTGACATTAGACAGTTTCTAGTTTAAGTCCGATGTACACGGTACTGCTTGACATTAGACAGTTTCTAGTTTAAGTCCGATGTACACGGTACGGCTCTTAACCCCAGCAGACCCGTCTATAACTGTTCTAGCCCGTCCTTGTAGTGTCAGCCATGCACTCATCCACCCCTCAAGGAATAAATCAATCGGTGACTTTTTTTCAGACGGAGTGGCCGGCTAAAAAATATAATCGGAGAAATCCTATTTCTGCTAGGGTACACACACTACAACCTACAGTCATGGATTCTTCGCTAAATTACGGTTTAGTTTTAAGGAATAAGAATATTAGGCTTGAAGATAATATAAAAGGAGTCTAACCGCAAAAGTAATTTAGTTATGATCAGTGTCAGTGTTTCTTTCAGACTTTTTTCTACGTGGGTGGGGCACTTGACATTTTCGGGGGTAGGGGATGGGGTGAACTAACTTTCCGGGGGAGCGGACGCAGGTGAAAGTATATATTTTCTACGTAAATTCAGTTTCGTTCAGGAGTCGGTAGACCCTCCGCCGCCACCCCCCCCCCCTACACCTCAGATACATTTAAAAAAACGTTTTCATGCTGAGTCTTAAGCAACTTTCACTATTGCCTTATTTACCCCACATCCAATAAAAAAAAGCAGTCAGTGTTGAATGAGTTAAATTAACACCTCAAAGGAAGTATTTCGGCCGCTCGCCACAACATAGACGGTCAAGCAAATGGATTTTTGGAGGCTTGTGAGCTAAGCAACTATGTTCACTGTGTCCAACTTGTGAATGGCATACTGTATGTGGCGAGTGTGTGTCTGTGTGTCTGTGCGTCTGTGCGTCTGTGCGTCTGTGCGTCTGTGCGTCTGTGCGTCTGTGCGTCTGTGCGTCTGTGCGTCTGTGCTTCTATGCGTCTGTGTGTCTGTGTGTCTGTGCGTCCGTGTGCCTGTGTGTCTGTGCGTCCGTGTGCCTGACCTACTCCACGCCCCCGCATAAAAAATCCACACCTACGCAACTAACCCACGCACCACTTAACCTCCTAATACAATACGCATCACTAGAAATATAATATATCTTTAAATTATTTTTTTAATATCGTCGGCTGTTTGGTTAATTTGTTATTCCATAGATTCGTGTCAGACACCCGCCTTCAGAGGTCACATGACAGAGATATTCCCGCAGACAATTACCAATCGTGTCACATGACGCGTGGGTCAGGTTGGTAGTGGATATAGTTTGTGTGTATGTGTCAACACTGTGGGTGGGGGGGGGGGGTGATAATCAGTATTGCTGAATGGAGGGGTTGTGGTGGGGCTGGCATTGTCCGAGACTCGTTGCAAATAAACAGGATGCCTTGTGAAATCTGCTACACGAGAATTGTTCAGCCTAACTTAGTGCGTCAGTGATCGACAACACAAGTAATTGTTAGGCTCGCTTTTAAGTTACACTCACACATATCTAGTTGGGGACATAATGTGGAATGATGGTCTCAATTTTAGTTTCATTAATAGACATTTTGTTTGGCAGGTACCTCTTCTTAGGGGTCATCGTGGTCAGTTGGTGTTCTCAAACTTACTGATAGTTTCACTTTTATATGTCTTATATGTGGTTAAAGAAACTTTGTTGTTGTTAAATGATGGTCTCACGTTTTACGTACATGCATATACATATTGTGGGGGTCATAAGTCGAATGATGGTCTCATTCACCGAAGTGTTGATAGTCTCACTTTGTAGTCTCACTCACAGACATCTTGGTATTTCCCACATGATGTGCTCACACAATTATTAATATGTCATATGTCAAGTGATGGACCCACACTCCCACAATCATGTACCATAACTCACCACATACACTTCTCTAGCTACCATCAAACACTGAGCCCCCCCCCCCCCCCAACCATCGATTACTGTCACGACCCAAGCGTATTATCATATTTTTATTGACTTTAGTCAAGAATTGATGGGGTCACACAAAAAAAACTTCCCCTCCGACACTGTTCTCATCTCACTACAGCTACCACTACACGGCGTGTCCTAGAGCGCTAGTCTGCTAACCTGAAAGTCTCGAGTTCGAATCCGGGTTCAAGTCAGTATAACGTCCCTGAGTCCACCGAGCTCTAACCGGTACCCTGACTCACGTTAGGGAAAGTAAAGGCATACAGATTTCAGCTTAAATTATTATCTTATTTATTATAGTGAAGTCTATCACTAGTCTGATGATGTAGCTACTTTAATTGTATGTTCAGCGGGGATTCTCAAACCTTTATCTAGTTGACATCAGTTTACATCCACAATATACGTTTTGCCGTAGGTAGTTAATTTAATAAAACCAGCAACGTTGATTTTATTAAAGTTATTAATAAGATTATACTCTCCATAAACCATATTACATATAAAGATTTCGTTGAGACGTAATTTGATGGGGTTGTCATACAGATTGAGAATACGTGTCAACTGGTTATGCGCCATTGAGGCTCCGATTTCAGCCTGCTTTTCTTTTTGGATTTGCTTCCATAGCCTTTGTTCAAACAAGAACAAGCTACAAGGCAGCAGTTGTTTGGTTTTGGAGTTGTCTCTACTAGAATAGTGGCTGTCCCCAGCTAACGAGCCTCATCTGCCCGAAATTTCGAACTCGAGACTTTTCGATTTATCAACCATAAGCTTTACCGATTCAACCACGCCGACCCCTAGGGATTCATCCGAGTTAAGCTGGTTTTGCGACCTACTACACGTATATGAACTAGAGACTTTTGGGTTATCTGTCTAGCGCTCTACCTCTAGGCCACGCCGTTCACATATAGATATATACAGTTAGAGAATTGACGATGCGGTAACACTAAGACAAAACACCATTGTCATCCATGACATCGACACCTTAATGTCACCATATGTTCAGCCACATATGCTATCATCGATTGCAGTCATATACCCCAGTAGGCAGAAACAGTGGACTGGACCACAGGAAAGATTGGTCCTAGGTGCTTTGACCATAGGGAGTTTGACCATAGGGGGTTTGACCATAGGGAGTTTGACCATAGGGGGTTTGACCATAGGGGGTTTGACCCCCTATGGTCAAAACCCCGTTATGGTCAAAGCCCCGCTGTGGTCAAAGCACCTATGGTCAAATCCCCTATGGTCAAAGCACCTGTGGTCTAAGGTCCGCGCACAGAAATATGGGCCGCTACGAACAGAGCGGGAATATAAACGTCAACCTCGTAGAAGCGCCGTTCGACCGCTTCAGTTCACCATAGCAATTTGTAGAAACACGGACATCTAAACCTCTCGTGAATGGAAGCTGGCCAAATTGTTTTAGAGACGACACATCCAGATTACCCAATACCAGATATAATTAAACCATATATAACGCGCACATTAGAAATAGTAAACATATATATGTTATATTACACATGAGCTGTTGAAATATATCATTAAGTAAACTACTTACTAATTTGAGAACCTCTAGATTAATCAACCCTAAGATTGCGAATAATATACAGCACTCCCAGGGGATGCCACTCCTCAATTATCCAGCTTGACATTACAATAGGATCAGGTTTTGGAAAGTTCTTCCAAGCAGACGAATATCAACTTTTTTTATCTTAAATGTTTTTTATTCACGTTATTCTTTTAAGCCTGGGCAATTATAAGATTTTAGAGAACATTTCAGTGGTTTTTTAAAAACAGTCTGTCAATTCTTTTAGATCATCTTGAAATTTTTTTTCTTCTCATTTCTAAAAATTTGTCTCATCATATTTTTTTTTAGATTCTGAAAAAAAATGCTGTCCTTCATAGATTCACGAATTTCTCAAACTTTTTACGGAAATGTCCAAAAGTTCGCCTGCTGTAAAGAAAAATATATTTTGAAATCCTCCGGTAAAATTATCCCCACCGCCACCACCACACCTAAAATACCCCACATACAAATGCAATCAAGGAAGTACGTTTATTTTTTTAGCCATATCAATTTAAAATCAACAGCCTTATAAGGTATAATCTTCAAGACGAGCATCAAATTAATTTCTTGTAACGTAATCTTTCATTTAATCAACAGTTACAATATGTTTTTTTCTTGTAGGTGTTAATCTACGATTGCAAATATCATAATTTTCCGTACTTTTACATGTACTTTTAATAAATTACCGACAAGGCATAACTGCCAAAATATTTTTCTTGCCAGTGCTAATCTACTCATTGAAATACCGTACCTACCCCTACTTTAGCATGTACTTAAAGATGCAATTAGTAATAAAACAGATAGTGTTAGTTACCTCACAAGTTAAAGACAGTTACAGGTAGTATGTACGTTTCGACCCAATGTCTTCGTCAGCACATAACAGTGTGGTTAAAGACTAGACAAATAAACAGGGAGTGATCTCCCCTAAACTTTCTCGAATATTCTTATATAACACTACGGGGGATGGCAACTCGGGATATAGACATGCTTTTTAATCCATTTTTAATTGCTTAAACTTTTAAAAATAGAATAGAATCTCGAAAAAAAAAGAATTGCGCACCAAGTGAACGCCAAGCAATATGTGTATAATAGTGCGGAATATTTTTATTACTTTATAAATTCACATGCGTTTTTTGAGAAATATGAAATAGCGTAAATTACTACTTCCAATCAACGGAAATTACTCAAAATTTAACAGAAGACAGAGAATTAGATTTTTTATTTACAAGTGAAATTTCATTTATCTAACTGAAGTAGTACTCAAGTTATAGGCTTTTGAAAATTTGAAAGTAGAATAAGTTCCACTTCCTGTTACCGAAAATCGCTGAAACGTTTGTACAGAGCTACACATTTTATATTATACTTGTATATGATTCCATCAACCTAGCTGTAACGGTACTCAAGTTATCGTGTTTACAGGCATACACAAACACATACACACATACACACACAGAGACATACGAACAAAATTGCAAGAGTCTATGGTTTTCCGACTCAGGGATTACAATACTTCCTCTATAGGCTACTTCGTATACGAGGAAGTAAAAAGACAAACAGTAACACAGTTTTGGACTTAGCTTGACAGTGAAAACACGTCTAGTCAAAATGCCACGATATACAAAAGAAATATTTTTCTTGCAGGTGTTAATCTGCAGATAAAGTTTGAAATACCACTCGATCATGTACTTCATGATGTACTTCAAGATAGTACTTGTGTATCCCAGGAGGTAAAGTTTGAAATACCACTCGATCATGTACTTCATGATGTACTTCAAGATTGTACTGGTGTATCCCAGGCAGGTAAAGTTTGAAATACCACTCGATCATGTACTTCATGATGTACTTCAAGATAGTACTGGTGTATCCCAGGCAGGTAAAGTTTGAAATACCACTCGATCATGTACTTCATGATGTACTTCAAGATAGTACTGGTGTATCCCAGGCAGGTAAAGTTTGAAATACCACTCGATCATGTACTTCATGATGTACTTCAAGATAGTACTGGTGTATCCCAGGCAGGTAAAGTTTGAAATACCACTCGATCATGTACTTCATGATGTACTTCAAGATAGTACTGGTGTATCCCAGGCAGGTAAAGTTTGAAATACCACTCGATCATGTACTTCATGATGTACTTCAAGATAGTACTGGTGTATCCCAGGCAGGTAAAGTTTGAAATACCACTCGATCATGTACTTCATGATGTACTTCAAGATAGTACTGGTGTATCCCAGGCAGGTAAAGTTTGAAATACCACTCGATCATGTACTTCATGATGTACTTCAAGATAGTACTGGTGTATCCCAGGCAGGTAAAGTTTAAAATACCACTCGATCATGTACTTCATGATGTACTTCAAGATAGTACTGGTGTATCCCAGGCAGGTAAAGTTTGAAATACCACTCGATCATGTACTTCATGATGTACTTCAAGATAGTACTGGTGTATCCCAGGCAGGTAAAGTTTGAAATACCACTCGATCATGTACTTCATGATGTACTTCAAGATAGTACTGGTGTATCCCAGGCAGGTAAAGTTTGAAATACCACTCGATCATGTACTTCGTGGTGTAGGCCTACTTTCAAGATAGGACGGGAGTAACCCTTGAATTGGCCAGGCAGGATTAAATCCGACCCGGCTTTTGAAGATAATGGTTTCATCATGACATCCTAAAAATAGGTGTGTTTTTTTTCTACACCGACTTAACCCCCTCCCCCACCCCCCAGTATCTACCCCCTCACCCCAAATAATCTGTGGTTCAGCTTCCAAATTACATTACGCAATAGTTCTAAATAGAAGTTCATACTCAAACATGCATAGACTATAATAGCTAATTAAACTAACAGAAGTTAGGATGGAATCTTCGGGGAAGGCACAAACGATAGGTTAAAGACAGATACGAGACTTGTAGACCCAAACAAACCACAATCGACAGAATTAAGACAGATAAGAGACTAATGGATAAAATACAAGACACAAACGATAGGTTAAAGACAGATAGGCAGAGGCGTAGCGACCCTTCTCGGCGCCCGGGAACAAACTTTTCGATTTGCACCCCCCCCCCCCGTCTCAAGATTTCGATTTGCATCCCCCCCCCTCAAACTTTCGATTTGCAACCCCCTCAACCTTTCAATTTATTTTTCCAACCCATTTTGGCGCACCCTAAGGTCGGCGCCCGGGGACATATGTCCCCCCTCGCTACCTACGCTACTGCAGATAAGAGACTTTTAGACCCAATACAATACACAAAAAACGACAAAATAAAGACAGATAGAAAACAAAAACTACGACAGAATAAAGACATATACGAAACCTATAAACCTAATACAAGACGCTAACAAACGAAAGTTTAAAGACACAGAAGAGTCTCTGATATACAACATCAAAGACTCGCAGTGTCTCATTAACACGGAAACTGTATACTGCGCATGTCACCTTTCAAGCCACGAACCAATCAGTTAACGGGGTTTCCCGTTTCATCTTTCAAGCACGATTTCACCACGCTTGAAAGAACACACTCACTTGCCTCCCCTTGTCCGCAAACAGTGATCACCTTCACAGTGAAGGTCACTCGTCTGTCCTTAAACTGTGACACCTTAGCTAGCTAGAGCTCAACTTTCAGGAGACAAATCTACAGACTCTCAGATTACATCCCTTTGTATATACAGTCTCCTAGGTTACATCCCTTTGTATTTACAGTCTCATCCCTTTGTATATACAGTCTCCTAGGTTACATCCTTTTTCAACCGACTTCGATCTTATAGAAGGTCGCAAAGTTCACTAAAATATTGTAATAAAATTTGCAGCTGTTTCATGGGTATACTCTCTATGTCTCTCTCCTTCTCACGTTATTTCCCTCTCTGTCTCTATCTCTCCCTCTCTCTCTCTCTCTGTCTGTCTCTCTCTCTCTCTCTCTCTCTCTATATATATATGTGTGTGTGTGTGTGTGTGTGTGTGTGTGTGTGTGTGTGTGTGTGTGTGTGTGTGTGTGTGTGTGTGTGTGTGTGTGTGTGTGTGTGTGTGTGTGTGTGTGTGTGTGTGTGTGTGTGTGTGTGTGTGTGTGTGTGTGTGTGTGTGTGTGTGTGTGTGTGTGTGTGTGTGTGTGTGTGTGTGTGTGTGTGTGTGTGTGTGTGTGTGTGTGTGTGTGTGTGTGTGTGTGTGTGTGTGTGTGTGTGTGTGTGTGTGTGTGTGTGTGTGTGTGTGTGTGTGTGTGTGTGTGTGTGTGTGTGTGTGTGTGTGTGTGTGTGTGTGTGTGTGTGTGTGTGTGTGTGTGTGTGTGTGTGTGTGTGTGTGTGTGTGTGTGTGTGTGTGTGTGTGTGTGTGTGTGTGTGTGTGTGTGTGTGTGTGTGTGTGTGTGTGTGTGTGTGTGTGTGTGTGTGTGTGTGTGTGTGTGTGTGTGTGTGTGTGTGTGTGTGTGTGTGTGTGTGTGTGTGTGTGTGTGTGTGTGTGTGTGTGTGTGTGTGTGTGTGTGTGTGTGTGTGTGTGTGTGTGTGTGTGTGTGTGTGTGTGTGTGTGTGTGTGTGTGTGTGTGTGTGTGTGTGTGTGTGTGTGTGTGTGTGTGTGTGTGTGTGTGTGTGTGTGTGTGTGTGTGTGTGTGTGTGTGTGTGTGTGTGTGTGTGTGTGTGTGTGTGTGTGTGTGTGTGTGTGTGTGTGTGTGTGTGTGTGTGTGTGTGTGTGTGTGTGTGTGTGTGTGTGTGTGTGTGTGTGTGTGTGTGTGTGTGTGTGTGTGTGTGTGTGTGTGTGTGTGTGTGTGTGTGTGTGTGTGTGTGTGTGTGTGTGTGTGTGTGTGTGTGTGTGTGTGTGTGTGTGTGTGTGTGTGTGTGTGTGTGTGTGTGTGTGTGTGTGTGTGTGTGTGTGTGTGTGTGTGTGTGTGTGTGTGTGTGTGTGTGTGTGTGTGTGTGTGTGTGTGTGTGTGTGTGTGTGTGTGTGTGTGTGTGTGTGTGTGTGTGTGTGTGTGTGTGTGTGTGTGTGTGTGTGTGTGTGTGTGTGTGTGTGTGTGTGTGTGTGTGTGTGTGTGTGTGTGTGTGTGTGTGTGTGTGTGTGTGTGTGTGTGTGTGTGTGTGTGTGTGTGTGTGTGTGTGTGTGTGTGTGTGTGTGTGTGTGTGTGTGTGTGTGTGTGTGTGTGTGTGTGTGTGTGTGTGTGTGTGTGTGTGTGTGTGTGTGTGTGTGTGTGTGTGTGTGTGTGTGTGTGTGTGTGTGTGTGTGTGTGTGTGTGTGTGTGTGTGTGTGTGTGTGTGTGTGTGTGTGTGTGTGTGTGTGTGTGTGTGTGTGTGTGTGTGTGTGTGTGTGTGTGTGTGTGTGTGTGTGTGTGTGTGTGTGTGTGTGTGTGTGTGTGTGTGTGTGTGTGTGTGTGTGTGTGTGTGTGTGTGTGTGTGTGTGTGTGTGTGTGTGTGTGTGTGTGTGTGTGTGTGTGTGTGTGTGTGTGTGTGTGTGTGTGTGTGTGTGTGTGTGTGTGTGTGTGTGTGTGTGTGTGTGTGTGTGTGTGTGTGTGTGTGTGTGTGTGTGTGTGTGTGTGTGTGTGTGTGTGTGTGTGTGTGTGTGTGTGTGTGTGTGTGTGTGTGTGTGTGTGTGTGTGTGTGTGTGTGTGTGTGTGTGTGTGTGTGTGTGTGTGTGTGTGTGTGTGTGTGTGTGTGTGTGTGTGTGTGTGTGTGTGTGTGTGTGTGTGTGTGTGTGTGTGTGTGTGTGTGTGTGTGTGTGTGTGTGTGTGTGTGTGTGTGTGTGTGTGTGTGTGTGTGTGTGTGTGTGTGTGTGTGTGTGTGTGTGTGTGTGTGTGTGTGTGTGTGTGTGTGTGTGTGTGTGTGTGTGTGTGTGTGTGTGTGTGTGTGTGTGTGTGTGTGTGTGTGTGTGTGTGTGTGTGTGTGTGTGTGTGTGTGTGTGTGTGTGTGTGTGTGTGTGTGTGTGTGTGTGTGTGTGTGTGTGTGTGTGTGTGTGTGTGTGTGTGTGTGTGTGTGTGTGTGTGTGTGTGTGTGTGTGTGTGTGTGTGTGTGTGTGTGTGTGTGTGTGTGTGTGTGTGTGTGTGTGTGTGTGTGTGTGTGTGTGTGTGTGTGTGTGTGTGTGTGTGTGTGTGTGTGTGTGTGTGTGTGTGTGTGTGTGTGTGTGTGTGTGTGTGTGTGTGTGTGTGTGTGTGTGTGTGTGTGTGTGTGTGTGTGTGTGTGTGTGTGTGTGTGTGTGTGTGTGTGTGTGTGTGTGTGTGTGTGTGTGTGTGTGTGTGTGTGTGTGTGTGTGTGTGTGTGTGTGTGTGTGTGTGTGTGTGTGTGTGTGTGTGTGTGTGTGTGTGTGTGTGTGTGTGTGTGTGTGTGTGTGTGTGTGTGTGTGTGTGTGTGTGTGTGTGTGTGTGTGTGTGTGTGTGTGTGTGTGTGTGTGTGTGTGTGTGTGTGTGTGTGTGTGTGTGTGTGTGTGTGTGTGTGTGTGTGTGTGTGTGTGTGTGTGTGTGTGTGTGTGTGTGTGTGTGTGTGTGTGTGTGTGTGTGTGTGTGTGTGTGTGTGTGTGTGTGTGTGTGTGTGTGTGTGTGTGTGTGTGTGTGTGTGTGTGTGTGTGTGTGTGTGTGTGTGTGTGTGTGTGTGTGTGTGTGTGTGTGTGTGTGTGTGTGTGTGTGTGTGTGTGTGTGTGTGTGTGTGTGTGTGTGTGTGTGTGTGTGTGTGTGTGTGTGTGTGTGTGTGTGTGTGTGTGTGTGTGTGTGTGTGTGTGTGTGTGTGTGTGTGTGTGTGTGTGTGTGTGTGTGTGTGTGTGTGTGTGTGTGTGTGTGTGTGTGTGTGTGTGTGTGTGTGTGTGTGTGTGTGTGTGTGTGTGTGTGTGTGTGTGTGTGTGTGTGTGTGTGTGTGTGTGTGTGTGTGTGTGTGTGTGTGTGTGTGTGTGTGTGTGTGTGTGTGTGTGTGTGTGTGTGTGTGTGTGTGTGTGTGTGTGTGTGTGTGTGTGTGTGTGTGTGTGTGTGTGTGTGTGTGTGTGTGTGTGTGTGTGTGTGTGTGTGTGTGTGTGTGTGTGTGTGTGTGTGTGTGTGTGTGTGTGTGTGTGTGTGTGTGTGTGTGTGTGTGTGTGTGTGTGTGTGTGTGTGTGTGTGTGTGTGTGTGTGTGTGTGTGTGTGTGTGTGTGTGTGTGTGTGTGTGTGTGTGTGTGTGTGTGTGTGTGTGTGTGTGTGTGTGTGTGTGTGTGTGTGTGTGTGTGTGTGTGTGTGTGTGTGTGTGTGTGTGTGTGTGTGTGTGTGTGTGTGTGTGTGTGTGTGTGTGTGTGTGTGTGTGTGTGTGTGTGTGTGTGTGTGTGTGTGTGTGTGTGTGTGTGTGTGTGTGTGTGTGTGTGTGTGTGTGTGTGTGTGTGTGTGTGTGTGTGTGTGTGTGTGTGTGTGTGTGTGTGTGTGTGTGTGTGTGTGTGTGTGTGTGTGTGTGTGTGTGTGTGTGTGTGTGTGTGTGTGTGTGTGTGTGTGTGTGTGTGTGTGTGTGTGTGTGTGTGTGTGTGTGTGTGTGTGTGTGTGTGTGTGTGTGTGTGTGTGTGTGTGTGTGTGTGTGTGTGTGTGTGTGTGTGTGTGTGTGTGTGTGTGTGTGTGTGTGTGTGTGTGTGTGTGTGTGTGTGTGTGTGTGTGTGTGTGTGTGTGTGTGTGTGTGTGTGTGTGTGTGTGTGTGTGTGTGTGTGTGTGTGTGTGTGTGTGTGTGTGTGTGTGTGTGTGTGTGTGTGTGTGTGTGTGTGTGTGTGTGTGTGTGTGAATGTATTTTAAAAAAAGCTCCTATCTGTAAGGTTGATTTAATTAGCCCTCATGAAAACCCTCTTACCAACTTTTTTTGCCCCCCCTCACCCCCAACACCATCATTACCGCTTTCGCAGCCATACACCTGCATGATTACTGAGGTCTTTAGTCAGATGTTGATAGAAGTTGCTCAAGCAAAATGCCCTTCGTTAGTATCCTCCCCTTTTGTGAAGCAAACTGTCCTACGTTAGTAGTCTCCCCTTGTCTGGATTTAGGTTCAATTTGTTTTGTGCCCCTAAAACGTGACTGCAATCAGTCACGTGATTTCTACTCTAAAATCGTGTTGTGTTGATTGTTGTTCAAAAACACGTCATATTTGTATGAGAATACGTCTTGAAGTTCCAATTTTCAATAGAGTAGCGCCCCTTTATATATTCAAAATATCTTCCAGCTTCCATCATTTATCATTTTAAATTATTTCAAAGAATGTCGTCTTCGATATATAATATAACACCCCAACACCATTTATCATTGCACCTCTTTGCTTTTTATTACATCGCCACAACCACCATTTATAATAACGCCCCCCACACCTATGCAAGAAAGTGCCTCTTTATTTTTAAATAGAACTCTCCATCACAACATCATAACAGGGCTATTTTTGTAACTTTGTGAACACGGGGTATTCCCGCTGATCTCATTGACTAGAGCCCATTGATCAAGTGACGTCTACTCCCACTCATCTATCTACGGCATCTTTAGAGTCTTTGTTCTGGTTTCTACGTCATCCGCTCCTATACAGTGGAGGATGGTCTCGGTTTTCATGACAAATATCTTTGGTAGCCCACGAAGATCCACCTATTCTCTAAAAACTTTATATAATGCAGATTTTATAATAAATATTTCCATTCATTCATCATCATCTGTTCACGTTTGTGCCCTCAACACATCGGGCAGTTGAAGTAGAGTACATTTGTTTCAGTGACCTCGGCATATGAAGAGATCGTGTGGTCAGGACTTTGTCCAGCAGCCTTTATTTTCCTTAACGCCAGTTAGGTACCCATCAGAACTGGGTGGACTCAGGGACTTTCTACTGACTTGGACCCCGATTTGAACTCTACTTCAATTGCCCCATGGACCGCCTGGCTCGAACGGGAACTTTACTACTGTTTACAATGTAGAAGCCTTACCAGTATCGTCTTGATTAAATCTAAGCATACGCAAAGTACTCTATCTACTTTTAGCGCCCGATTGATAATCCGAGTTTCAGCTACAGAAAGCACAGCTTGTGTCTAAAGACTAATTACCACGATGAATATTATTCCTACGCCGAAAAAAATGAGCTATTTTCTAAACTACTCCGTTATATTTTAATCGATGAATAATATTGACATGGGATTTAGAAAAACTTGCTTTAAAATCATTTAACATAGCTTAAACACACTGTTATTTCAAGCCCGTAATATAATATTGGGAATCACTGAGGAGTTTAATTAGACAGAAATAGATACAATAATAATTTAATATACAATAAATATAATTTCCGGTGTTAGGAAAACAAACTAGCGCAGGTGAAGTAGAGTACACCTGTTGTATATAAAGCAATACTGTGTGTCTTACCTTGACCGGAACACAGAACAGCAACAGCGTTAAGTCCGCACAGGCTAGGCTGGTCAAAAAAATATTGGTGATCGATCTAAGTCTTCGATCTCTGGCCACGGCCGTGATGACCAGGATATTGCCCACCACCCCGACGATCAGGGTGATGCCGTACACGAACGATACCGGAAGTAGCTCCTCCAGGGGTACCGTGGTATCGGCATTGTCGTAATCGTATTCGATTTCTGTGGTGTTGTTGCAGCAGAGGAGATTATCTCCAAAAGTACTATTTACATTAGAAAGCGTGGAGGTATCGTCGATGTATGACGCCGGTGAAAGAAAATCAAATACGTTCACTTGTTTAACACCTGGTGAGAGTATCGAACTTGATTTAAGTATCGAATCAGAGCTGTTATACACTGTCGAAGATAAAGTCGATGTTTGGTTAGATTCTTTTCCATGTTGAAACATATCCCGATGACGTAAGCTCTGTGAATTTGATCGTAACGTGATGTTTCTAGAATCGTCCACTTGTGAATACAATCCGTGTTCTGAAGTGGTTTCGTTCCAGGGACCACTGAACCCATACCCGACAGTCAACGGGTTGGCCGTTGATACAGGGTTGGAGGAGATTGACATTGTTTATGTGGAGATACTCCAAGACACGCGTCATGTAGTTTGTGTTGAAGATCTCATTCTGTTGGATATTTTAATCTCTTGTACGTCCGCTCATTTCGTCATTTAGGAAAATCGTATTAAAGGTTTCACATCCTGTGGGGGAAAAAAAGTTGAAAACATTAGACGGATTGCAAAAACATATATTTTTTTTTTGGAATAATTAGATTTTATTAAAAATGAAATTTCTTTTAAGGAAGATTTGTTTTTATCTCAAATGAAAATAAAAATATTTAAAAATTATTCTTAAGGAATCTTTAAATTTTTTTTTTATTTTTTTAATCTGCATTCATCGTCATCTGATAATACGTTAATGGGTTATTAACTTTAACCATAGGCTTTTATTATACCAAAAAAAAAACTTTAAATTGGATCGATGCCTTTACGGAAAAGGGCAAACATACTTTAGTGATCAGCGTTAAGGTAAATATTTAATCCTGAAACATGAGAAATAATACAAGGTTGCTTTGATAAACAACCACGTAATTGCCTTTGTAAAAACACACCTCAACGATGTCAAATATCTGAAATAAAAGTTGACGTGAGCCGATCAAACAATCATCAACTTCCTGATTTAACAATCAAACATTTCCTTCATCAACAAAAAAATAGCTATTGTTCCCGTGAATAGTTATAGTTTTTTTCTTGGCACACATTCCATCAAGTTTGAGTAAATATTCTCTGCATGTGCGTATTTGATTGCTTCAATTCTTAAACTTTTGATTTTTTTCTAGAACTTTGTTTAGTGTTTATTTTTATTTTGTTTAAGTATTGTTCCAGAAAGCTTCGGGAAAACTGCCTGGATCTGAAGGGTGGGGCTGGGCGTGGTGGGGTCAATGTTCTGTTAACCCAGTTTTTTCCTCTTAATCCTGATGTCGTCAGTTGTCTGTCGTACAATTTGCTCTTGTTTGGTGTATATATATATATATATATATATATATATATATATATATATATATATATATATATATATATATATATATATATATATATAGTTTTGATTTCAATCACTTACTCGGGTGGAGGTGTTGAAACGGGGGGGCAACCTGAAACTTCCGGAGGGCAATTGAAACTGCCGGTACGGCATTGGTATCTTCCGGGTGGGCACTTGAGTCTCATGCAGGGCCGGCGCAGACAATGATTAAAATATATATCTACATTGCTTTTAATATTGTCCCTGGGTAAGGAAAGGGGGGGGGGGGCGTTAGACGTGTTCTAATGAGCAGTGCTAGAAGGAAACACTGAGTGTATAACGACTGATAAAAGTATGAACGGAGTAGTCTCCCTTTAGTGTTAATGCCTCATTTTTTTGTTTTTTTATACCTACGTTAGTCCACTTGAGTTTAGTGTAGAATATTAGGTTATATATTAATACTATTAATATATACCACTTTATTTCTAGTTTGTGTTTGTGCTCTTGTGTAGCACGGTATAAGATAGCGTGAAAAAACCATGTTTCTCTTTCAGTTCGCGTGTAGTGTACTTGGTTTTTTTTTTAAATGAATATTTTAGTTATTTAGAGTAATTAAGTGTCTATACTTTCTTCATTTCTTTTCTTTTACATGTTTTGTTTGAAGCTGAGGTTTGTTTGTTGTTTTTTTTTTGTTGTTGTTTCTTTTTTTTTTGTCATGTGAAATGCTTGCACGTAAACAACGCGTCAGTACGTTGACAACATACGATTATCACACATATATAACTACCGTGCAACAAGTTATTGATCTACTCCTTTGTACGTAAACATACCGCTATACTAAACAAAGATGAACGTTAATGTTAATTTAAAATATCAAGATTAACTGTACTAGTGAGAGTCGAGTAATTAGTAAAAAGAGCTTATGACAATCATGATAAACACGGCGGTAAGTCGGTAATTTAAAAAAAAAAAAAGAAAACACGTGATAGCCATTTTCAGTGTTTTAGCATTGTTGAAACAGCCATAATAAAATAAATCCGATTGTTTTTATTCGTTTCTTTTTTTGTTTCTATTTTTTTTTTTACTTTTTTTTGTGTGGCTCATCCTGTCTAGGGATGGAGTTTCCTCCATTTGGCAGCGTCTGACAAGCCGCAATGACGTGGCAATTATCTGGCCAAAATGGCGCCGGTACTAGCAGCAAGGCCCGGACATCCCCGGGCACAGACGGGCATGTTTTGTGCTAACAGTGCAATCTATCGCCGCCAGAGATCGGTCTTGTCATCACCTCCCTGATTTACAAAGATTTTTATTGCCGTGTTGCTTTGGTGAGGGTGGGGTGGGGAAGCGATGGTTGAGGTGAATGGGGTCGGGGGTAGGGGTGGAAGAAGGCAAAGTCAGGGGATGGTTAAGGTGGATGTGTGGGGGGAGGGGGAAGGCAGGATCAGAGTATGGTTAAGGTGGATGAAGTGGTGGGTGGGGGAGGGGGAGATGGTTAAGGTGGATGGGGTTGGGGTGTGGGAGAAGCGAAGGCAGGACCAGAGGATGGTTAAAGTGGATGAGGTTGGGGGTGGGGGAGGGGCGATAGTTAAGGTTGGTGTGGTGGGGGGGGGCAGGGCCAGGGGATGGTTAAGGTGGATGAATTGGGGGGGTGGGGTTAAGGTGAATGTGGTGGGGTGGGGTGGGGGAAGGCAGGGTCAGGGGATGGTTAAGGTGGATGAAGTGGGGTGGAGGCGATGGTTAAGGTTGGTGTGGTGGGGGGGGGGGGGAAGGCAGGGCAAGGGGATGGTTAAGGTGGATGAAGGGGGGGGCGGGAGAGGCGATAGTTAAGATGGATGTGGTAGGGGTGGGGAAGGCAGTGTGAGGGAATCTGGTAAGGGAGGGGGAGAACAGATCAACGTGATGGCGTTTGTCGGATTTTTAATTCACTGACGTTGTTTTCAGGTGTCTTGCTATTGTTTTATCGTCTTTAACAAACAAATCATTAC
This sequence comes from Physella acuta, assembly GCF_028476545.2. Classification (NCBI taxonomy): domain Eukaryota; kingdom Metazoa; phylum Mollusca; class Gastropoda; family Physidae; genus Physella; species Physella acuta. Next base: position 32,574 of record NW_026732289.1, read on the forward strand.
CATGGTAACGTGAGAGTCGTGTTTTTCGTTGCTAGGTGACCGTGAGCCGGAGATACAAACAATGGGCAGTGCGGGAAACACATGAACATCCACACAATGGACTTTATTGAGAACACTTTAACTATTACAGAAATACGTTAACATCCACACAATGGACTTTAATGAGAACACTTTAACTAATGCAGAAATCTCAAACACACATACACATAATGTATCACATTCATAGTGTATCACACATGTACATAATGTATCACACATACACATAATGGACTTTAATGGGGAACACTTTAACGAATACAGAAGTTTAAAACACATACTCAAAACAGACTTGAATGAAAGTACTTTAACTAATAGAGAAATACATAAACTGACAATCACAAATACACACATACAAACATGCACACAGTGGTAACCCTGCATTTAGATGTCCCGACATACGAGGTTTATGTGATACGAGCGGTGGAGCGAGTATTTTTTTTTTTTTTGCTTTGAGTTACGAGCAAAATTTGAGATACGAGTAATCGGATCCACGGATTTATCGGTTGACGGAAAAGATGCAACTGATCGTGCATCGCAGCTATTTAAAAAAAAAACGTGTCTAACTTTACTATTTTAGCAATATTCTGCGAGGAGGGAAGAAACGAACCTTCTTAACATATATTTTTTAAAGGCCTGCACGTTAAAGCGAGTTTAGCAGTCGAGATAATTAAGCGACAGTATCATTCAAGTTCAAACAGGTTCAATGAATTTTAATGAAGTCCCATTAAATGATTTCCAAAGAATAAACTTTTACTAAATCAATGTATTTCTTCGCATTCTCATTTATTATGCATTTATACAACATTTGACATTTATAAATAACTTTTGTCTTATTAAAATAGGTAACAAAAACAACCATTTTGAAAGCGAGATTGGCACTGAATATAATTTTACTTTTAAAATTTCTTTGAGATAAAAAAATATTTGACATACGAGCACTGATGAAGAACTAATTAAATTTGTCACTCATGTGACAATATATATATATATATATATATATATATATATATATATATATATATATATATATATATATATATATTGTGTAATAGACTAAATGTAATCAACAATAATTTGGTAATTAATATCAAGTTTCCCGTCCTGGCGGTTCATACTGAAAATGATTAACTAAAAAAAGAAAATCAGACGTAGGTCAGATGAGCAACAGCCCATTAGCATTGGGCGAGTTAGCTCATGTTATGTTGACGTCGAGAGATTCTATACTGGCACATTTATTTTACAAGCCGATGCATATGTCAATTTTCTTTTGTTATCTAATAGCAGGAGTTTCTTGAACTTTGATTTTCTTTTTATTCAATTTCGTTAAGGAACTCTTATCATTATTTCGTTGTTTTTGTTATGTGATCTTTATATATTTTTATATATGATTAGAATCATTTTTTTTTGCATTATAATGGTTAGCTTTGTTTTTATAAAATCGTATAGAAAGGCGGTATTTGATGAAATATACTCTCCAGTTTCGGGTAAGAAAAAAAGCCTGTGTGTTCTTCACATACCTACACCCACATCTAACCCACATACACACCCACAACCACTCTTGCACATACCCGTAACCACACACACACTCTTTTTCCCACCCACACCAAAACATACATTACACACACACACTTATCACTTAAACAACACACACACACATATATACATACGTACAAAACACGTCACTACAAAAACTGCAAATTTTAAATACATGAAATTTCTAGTGTTAAAGCTCGGGAAGTAATTTTAACTTTTGTTAAGGCTTGAATTCCTACAGATCTTCACAAAATGCTACTTTAAACAGGAAATAGTCAGAAAAATTTGAAAAACAACAAACTCAAATTCATACATATATACAAAATATTGGGTCACCCGAAAGACCTGAGTTTAAACCCGCAGAAAATGACACGCTAAGCTAAGGATAGTAGCCTATCTAGGAGAGAAAACTCCAAAATCAAACAGCTGATGTCTTGTATATGCTTGTAACCCAAGGCTATGGAAGCAAATTCAGAATGAAAATCAGGCAGAGGTTGGAGTTATCGAGCCATATGGCGCACAAAATGTTAACAAGTGACGCACAATTTAATTAGTTTAAGAGGTTATTCTGTACAGAATGGGCCGGTGTGGGTTATTAGTAGAGCGCTTGACTGCTAATCGGGTAGTCTTGAGTTTGAATCCGCGTTCAAGTCAATAGAACGTCTTTAAGTCCACCCAGCTCTGTTAAGTACCTAACTCACGTTAGGGAAAGTAAAAGCGCCTGTTGTGACCACACTATCCTTTCATACGCCTAGGTCACAGAAACAGGTGAACTCTACTTCACTTGTTATATGGACCGCCAAGTTCGAAAAGGGAATTTTTTACACTACAGAATAACAAATTAAGAACGAAGAAAATAAATAGAATAAGCCTTTGTGTTAAAGATTCCTTTTTAGACCTAGCGATCCAATGTTCATATGTTTCTGAGACCTTGGCATGTGTAGGGATAAGGTAGTCAGAACATGCCCAGCGACTGAATTGAACCCGGATTCGAACTCGCGACTTTCGGTTTAGCAGTCTCGCGCTCTACCCCTAGGCCACGTCGTCCAATATTTAATTTTCGTAGTAGCCTTCATATTAATTAATATTCGTACGATTCATAATTATAAATCTTAATGTAAAAAAACAACTTTAAGATTATAATTTTTTTAATAAAATCATACTCACCATTGGATGTTACAAAGCAAACTTATAATAACCCCCACCCTCCCTTTACAATCAGTGATACAAATAAAATCGCCCCCTGATTATCTTCCCCTGATTGAACTGTAAGGCGAGTGTGGCTGTCAGCTAACTGACGGATGGTGTGGTGTATGGTGTCATGGGAACCGGAAGTTGTTTAATTATGTACCAGCCATCTGATGAATATGTCTGGCACAGCAGTCACCGAATCCTTAATTACAGGATTAACCGAATCCTTAATTACAGGATTTAAAACTCGACAGCTAGTAAGTAGTTTACTTTAGTAAGTAGTTTTAGCTCTGACACAAAAATACTACAACAGACATGTTCGTATGTTTTGATGCGTTTCTAATACCGATATGTTTTGATACGTTTCTAATACCTGTATGTTTTGATACGTTTCTAATACCGAATATGTAAGTAAAGTTCCCTTTCAAACCTGACGGTCTATGGGGCAAGTCAAGTAGAGTTCACCTGTTTCTATGACCTCAGCATTTGAAGAGATAGTGTGGACAGCACTATGCCCAGCCGACTTTACTTTCAGGAACGCGAGTAAGGTACCCATCAGAGCTGGGTGGACTCAGGGACATTCTACTGACTTGAACGCGGATTCGAACTCGAGACTTTCAGTTTAGCACTACTACACCGATTATATAAGCCAGTAAAAGTATTCCACCACAGCCTTAGCATATTAACAAAGATAAAAGTATCTTTAAAAACATTTCGTGATTTTCATTTTTATTGTAGTTTTTTTTTTAATTGCACGTATTTATGAAGAAGCAATTCGATTCTTCTAGCAATTATTTTACTACTTCGATAAATTGTCTAAAATTAAAATAAAACTGACTTTACAGAGATCTTTTTTTTTTAAATTTGAGATAGAATGAAAGTAATAGCTTCCTTATTGCTTGCCATTTAAACATACGGACGTAGGTTCGATAACAATACCACAAGCTGCCAGAAAAATGTGTGGGAATCTTGGCCACGACTAGTGGGAGATAGATCAGGGGTTTAATCAGCCGATGGGAATACGGAACATACTGGCATATGGCACGTGGAGGGATTGGGTGGGGGTGGGGGGTTGACATGAGAAGACCTTATTGTCCTGAGGTGAGTACTGTAGGGTGAGTGTTATTTGTTTATGTTTAGTTGTTGAGTACAGTTCAGTAAGTGTTATATGTTTATGTTTAGTTGTTGAGTGCAGTTCAGTAAGTGTTATATGTTTATGTTTAGTTGTTGAGTACAGTTCAGTAAGTGTTATATGTTTATGTTTAGTTGTTGAGTACAGTTCAGTAAGTGTTATATGTTTATGTTTAGTTGTTGAGTGCAGTTCAGTAAGTGTTATATGTTTATGTTTAGTTGTTGAGTACAGTTCAGTAAGTGTTATATGTTTATGTTTAGTTGTTGAGTACAGTTCAGTAAGTGTTATATGTTTATGTGTAACTTGTGAGTACATTTTATTGTTTTATGTTTAATTGTTGAGTGCAGAAAGGTAAATGTCATATGTTTATGTTTGAATGTTTTAAAAACAAGTAGTGTTTTGTTTAATATCTCATATATCCCAACAGTATGGCCAAACATTGGTATTTATGTCTAAATGGTGGGTAAAGTACGACATACTACATGCATTAGTCCTCTACATGATAGCGGTTAGTCCAGTGTCCTTCGATTGAGTGCGGTATCGCTTGTTACACACGATTAATTTCTGATATTGAGCAAACTAAACTCTGGTAAAACAGTTTTTGTGTTAACTGTATGTGTCTTACAAACTTTGGACTATGGAAATACATGAAGGATATTTTCTAAAAAAACGACTAATTAATAATTATCAAAGTTTAATGGACACGGCCTAATTTTACAAGCCGCCTATCATCGTTATTGTTAACATGGAAAGGAAAAAAGAAGCCGCGTTTTATTTTTTTATTTTTGCTTTCAAAGCGGTCATGAAAAAAAAATCATATAAAAACCTAAGCGTGAAAGAAAAATTCAAAAATGTAACATTTTAAGAATCGATGTGCAAATGCTGAGAACGTAGAGAAATAAAGTTTCAGTAAACAAATAAATTTGTATGGCAAACGTGGCCATAGTTTATAATTATATATATATATATATATATATATATATATATATATATATATATATATATATATATATATATATATATATATATATATGTATATATATATATATATGTGTATATGTATGTATATATATATATATATATATATATATATATATATATATATATATATATATATATATATATATATATATATATATATATATATATATATATATATATATATATATATATATATATATAATACTTCCGGGTCGATACGTTTAAGTATCGTGTCTGCTAATTTTTATATTCTTCAATACTCCTTACTGCGCTTATTTTCAAATAATCTTTGTTAGCCAATGAAACAGCAGAATGTCTAAATTAATGCTTTCATTATAACGTGAAGACAAATCGGAACAAAATAGTTTTTGCCGTTTTAAAAATTTTGGTTTAGTTACAGTAAAATACTAAAAAAAATTGTATTCGTTTTTATAACCAGATTAATTTTAAAACATCTCCCGTGATAAAAAAAATATGTTTATGGAACATTCAAGATTTTATATTCTAGGGTCCATTGTTTGTATGCAGAAAGAGTTTTTAAACAAAACTTCTCTTTTCATTTTAAATTGGCACTTTAGCCTATAAACAAAATAAAATAACACTTGTTTCTTTAAATAAAATAATGAAACTAAAGTTAAAGATTTCACACTTTTAAAAATACAATTAACATCTTAATGGGAAAACCGAAGCCAACGATCAAATGGGATTTTCTCAATCGACGAAACGTGTTTATATAATTCTTTTATCTCCTCTGTTATCTTATCTCATCGGTTACCTTTTATCTCCTCTGTTACCTTTTATCTCATGTTACCTTTTATCTCATCCATTTTCCTCATACGGTTTTTCTGATGCAACTTCGCCATGTACTTTTGCAATCACTTCTGTTTTCAGCTTTTTCAATGCATTGTATTTTTCGCTGACCGCGAATCTTTTAGAGTTTGATTTTAATTTCCGGCAAAAACTAGAACACTTGACCAATATAGAATAGTGCTTTCTGCTTCTTTAACTTTAAATATGAAAAAAATTGTCTTAACATGTTGTGATGACGCAATGCTAGGCACGATTCAAAAATAGGTCAAAGGAAGTTGGTAGGCAGAATAATAGTGTAGGTCAGCTTGATATTGGTCAAGCAGAACCAACGGGTCACGTGAGACCGTCAGCTGACCACTGAAGCGTCAGGTGTTAGCAGTTGGGGAACGAGTTCATCAGGAGCTGATCACCGGGGCGTGTCGCGGACAGTCGTGTTAGAGAGAGCAGTTGTAGATAATGTTAGGAGATTGTTGAGTTGGACTTGGTGATTAGATAGGGTATAGTTGAGATAGTAGAAGTTGTGTATAGTACAGCAGGAGTAAGATATTGGTTGCTACACCGAGAAGTCTGTAGTTCGAACTCCCGGACAGATGAGGAGAGACAACTCCAAAATCAAACAACTGCTAGCTTGTAGTTTGTTCTTGGTTGTACAAAGGCTGTAGAAGCAAATTCAGAAAGAAAGCAGACTGAAATCGCAATCGACAGCCTATAATCTATATGGCTCAAAAATAAATACTTAATTGTAGAGGGAACAAAATAAGAACGAAGAAGATGTGTGTAAATTAATCATACATCTCACATTGCGTCAAGCTAAAGGAGGATCGATCCATTAGCCACAATAAGCCACAATAAATAGTCCACATTACGGTGTACGGTATATAGAAACATCTCTCAAAATCGTCTCCCCTACATATATCGTGACTAGAGCCAGGTACCCATTTAAGCTGGGCAGACTCAATAATTCCTACAATCGTAAGCACGGAAAAATGTACCTTAAGAACTGAGTGCTTATAACCCCTCTACTGTGTCTTTCATATACATTCCTGTTTATTCTACCAAATCCAGTTTTCTCAGTGCGTGAGTTCTGTTTGAGTACTCACCATCCTTCACAATTTCACGCTCACTGGTAATTTAAATCAAATAGTTTTTTCTCTTTACGGCCTTCATTCTCATTACCTATCTCTAGCTTACCAATTGAATTCTCCTAAGTCTTCTGTTTGTAGAAACAATTTTATGGTTGTTTATCAACATTTTGGTTCAAATAGTGAAGAGGGGTCCACACTGATATATTTGTTGTTTTTTTTTACATTTTATGTGAAATTTAATGGATTTTAGTATCCATAAACAGCGTTTCATTTGTTATCAGCCGTTTGACAGATATGGCGAGAGTTTCTTGACAAATGATCTCAGGCAAAATATCCCCGACAAAATATCGCAAGGGCAAATGATCTCAGGACAAACGATCTCACGACAAAATATACTAGGACAAAATATATCAGGACAAAAGATACCATGGACAAATGATCTCAGACAAAATATCTCAGACAAAATATATCACGGCTTTATGTTATATTGTTTGAGATTATTTTACTCGATTAAAAAAAAATGACTGTCTTAAGGATTTTACTTACAATGTTTACATGTAATTGTGAGAAAAGGTTTGTCGCATAGGTTTGTCACATTACATTACACATATTAAAATTACAATTAGAAATATAATATTCGTAGGTTCCTGTCACCATGGCGAGTAATATGGTGACAAGATAGAGTATGTATTAGAACCCCTCCCCTCCTAAATATTATAATTAAGAACGACGAAAAAGAAGAGCATTTCTCTCCCTAATGTTTTCAGCCAAATAATCCGCTTTTTTAACCCCAAGAATTTCCAGGTGTAGGAGTATTATGAGTTGCAGATTTCAAGGAGCTCCCACTCTAATGCTATGCTATAGTTTCGATATGGTGCTAGACAAACACTGTGAGCTGATTTTGAAGTGTAAGTTAAGAGTTGCTTCGAGATAATTACTTTTTTTCATAACATGTGACACTGTGGCGCTGCTTAGCTACATTGAAACTTAATTGTAATTTACGTTCAACCACAGTTATACAGTAGATGGTCCTCAAATTTACCACTCCAGAAACTGTTTGGGGTTTTGTCTGAAGTAAGGATGGCAGGTATTTGTAGTATGTGTGTGTGTGTGTGTGTGTGTGTGTTTGGGTGTGCGTGCGTGCGTGTAGGTCTGTATGTAAGTTTTCGGGTGTGTACTTTTGTGTGTGCGTGCGTGTTAACTGCATGTGTGCCAGATTGTGTGTTAGTGTGTGCGTGTGTATGCACGCGTGCGAGACTGTGTGTGTGTGTGTGTCTTTGTGTATTTGTGTACGCCTGTTTGCGTGCATGTGTGCGTGTGGGTGGGTGTGTGTGGGCTTGCCTGTAGAGTACAGCCCCACTTGCATGTCAGATCCTGAAATCAGTTACACGCCCTAATGAAAAAATATTCCCAAAATAATATCACCCAGACAGCGCACTTTCTCATAGAGATGGTCGTCTTTAAAAAAAAAACAAGTCAATATAGTCCCGATTTGTCTAAGCCGCCGCCCCCTCCCCTCCCTCCTTCTAAGCCTAGTTGTCAAAGTTCCCCACCGACGTTGACACAAAAAGACCTAACCCAACCAGTCCTCGTTCAAATTCGACTCATTTCGTTCTCGGAAAATTTTTCCCCTCCTTAGCTCTCTAAAAGCTTCCTGTCAAAGTTTAAGACAGTAACGTTCAGCTCCGGGGCTTAACAAAGTAGCATTTAGCTCCGGAGTTTTGAAGCCGGAGTAAAAAGTTCTAGAAAATGTGGAGACGGTGGGCTAAACTAACAACTTCATACTCTCTAATCGATGTTTGTTTTACGTGGAAATAATACTTTACCAAGCTCAGAAGGGGAGACTAACAAAACACTGAAAAAACGTTTTTGTAGAGGATTGTCTTCACCTTGTTTAGATTATGGGGGTAAGGACATAAAAAAGAAAATTGAAGTCCTTGTTGTATGATACAAGTTGTGTTTATAGCAATTTTTTCTAAAACAACGATAAACGAACTTCAAGCTAACTACATTCCCAAAAAAAAAGCTCATGGGATTTTAAGGCTAATACAAGGTGTATATAAAACTGGTGTATCATTAGGTGAAACATTTGTTACCGGTGATATTTGAACAAAGTGGTCAGTATCACCCACTGACGGTAAGGCTACACAATTTCGCCAAAATTCCGACCCCCTCTCCCCTATTATTGTGGGGGATATTATCCCCTTTAGAATATTCAACACCATAACTGACTCGGGTCACCCAATGAATATAGTTATGAACAAGTACATAATTCAAAATGTTTGAGTCCATCCAGCTTTAATAAGTACCAGGCTCGTTGAGTGGCTATTCTATGAGTTGACCACGTAATACTTGCATTTAAAGTTCCCTTTTCGAACATGAAGGTTCGTGGGGCAAGTGAAGTAGAGTTTACCTGTTTCTGTGACCTAGGCAAATGAAGGGATAATGTGGTCAGCACTATGTCCAGCAACCTTTACTAACCCTTTACGTGAGTAAGGTACCCATCAGTAATGGATTGACTATGGATGTTCAATTAACTTAAACTGGATTCAAACTCGAGACTTTCGAGTTAGCAGTCTATCGCTGTGACAGCGAATAATGTATGCCTGAGTTCACTCAGCTTTAATAAGTACCCACTGGTCAAGTAAAAATGCTGCACTATGTGTTGATAACAAATGACTTACATTTGCCTCATTGAAAATTACCGATTGATCACAAACGGATGAAGATAATAGAACGTTAAGTATAAAAAGAGTACTCAAATGTTTTACTTTATAACTCAAAATGAACTACTAAGTCTTAGTGCTATTCACTGGATATCTTCATTTATACAAAGAAAAAACCTTGCTACGCCACTGCGTGCAGTTTTTGAAATCTTTACAAAATTCATTATAGATCTTACAACAACCGCGTCTAAAAAAAACAGTAATATAACTTAAAATTGTTGCATCACAACTTCTTAACTTCCTTAGAGCTACAAGTACATCAAGTGTTGACTAAATCAAGGAAACCAAATTTCAACTCAAAGAATATCGCCTCTAAAGCCCATACAATTTAAATTGAAAACACTTAACGCGTAGATCGCGTTAAATGTTTTACATTTAAAGTAGATACTCTAATAGCCCACTAGCAGTGAGTGAATCAATCTACATAGTGTTAACTTAAGTGCTTTTTACATTACAGTCCTGTTTAATGAGAGCACCGATGCTGTTTTTAATACCTCACTATGGTACAGTTTCATGCACATCTTAATGAAGTCTACCTTTTAAATAAAGAGAGTTTGTTCAGAGCATTGGTTATGAAAAGAATTATCCTCAGCGGTGTTGTAACGATAAGCTGAAAGCTGGATCGTGTCATTATGGTCTAGTGGGAATGGAATGGAGCTTAAGATTCTGGCTAATTGGGTTGTAACGCTTCAAGAAAATAAGAGCCCAATAAATGATGAATACGCCGCCTGACAATAAATTAAACCACAATGATGGATACAGCCCACTATAACAAATATTGTCATCACTTTATATATGTATGTATATATATAAATATATATATATATATATATATATATATATATATATATATATATATATATATATATATATGTCTGAGATCATTTGTCCGTGGTATCATTTGTCCTGATATATTTTGTCCTGGTATCTTTTGTCCTTGAGATCATTTGTCCTTGAGAACATTTGTCCTGAGATCATTTGTCCTGAGATCATTTGTCCGTGAGATATTTTGTCTGAGATATTTTGTCTGAGATCATTTGTCCTGAGATCATTTGTCATGGAACCATATATATATATATATATGCATGGCTAACAAAGTAGCAGGTAACGGGCTTTTCACCTTGACAAAGTAAATCTATTGTACGTAAAATATTTCTACTTTTAAGAAGAGAAGAAAATTATCCAACTTGGTACGTCATTGATGCCTGCCCTTCTTTTCCTGTCAGAGTTAGTTCTCTTAAGATTCAGCTTCCTAAACCCAACTGATGGCACAGGTGACCTAGCTCCTGACATCAATCCTTAAAAGTCACGTCGAAATGACAAAATCAGCCCCACTTAGCAAGGTCTTAAGGAATTAGAAAACAAGAGAAATAACTCTTCTCCAGAATGGCTTACTTATCGCCGTTAAGTAGACTCCCCTGTTGAAATCTGAACGCGTTACGTCCCCTGGTAGGAACTCTCGCCTAGCATAAATTTGTCTGAATTGCCCTAATTCTTCAACATATTTTGGTTGTCTTTTTTTTATGATAAATCTTTCGCTCCAAAACACAACAATAAGAACAAGAAAGCGTCTGAAAATACTATGTTGAATTGTATTGTTAGTCTATTGACAGCTGTCGTTTATTTTATTATGTAAAACATACTCCGATTAATTTCAACGAGCCGACCCGCGGCGTATCATACGCCGCTATTTATTTGTTTTATTTTCTACTTTTCAGTAATTCATAATTTGTGAATTCGACAGTACCAATGCTACCACTGAAAATATTTGCTTTAAAACACTAACCCCCCCTCCCCTTTCCCCAAAACACGACCCTACACCCCCCCCCCCCCCCCCCCCCCGTGAAAGCAGCCTCCTCTTAGTTATTTCTTAGTTACCTCCTGTAAGTTTAAAATCGAACTAAATTATCTACCCCTAATAGAAACCCGACTCTACGATTTGTATACATTTAGAGTGAACACAGCTCACCAGACAATGTGGGGGTGGGGTAGTAGTGATAGTGATAGAGAGAAAGAGAGGGGACTGCAAGGAGGCGCTTGCAGCTTGTTTTCTAACGGCTCCCAGAAGAGAATTATATATATAGATTTTAATTGATGAAATAATTCTAAAATTATCCTCAATACAAAAAATATGAAAATGAGCGTAACCAATAGTTAAAAAAGGATTTAATTTTTAAAATGTAAGTATAATTTTATCGCTTGCGAGATTTTTTTAAAGATTATGTTTTAAAATTAGTATGGTTACGTAGACTTCTACAACCTATTGTGTTTTTAACACATGAAATAAAAAAAAATAATCAAGATCTATATCAAAATACTTTAGATAGCTTTTTCTTTAAACAGATGGAGTATCTTTTTATATCTTTTACTTTAACATATTTCAATCAACGGTGACATGAAATTTTCTTGTGTGGGTTAGAGGCTATAAAATATTAATTACATTAATAACTGCATATTGGATGTCGCAAAAAAATCCTGCTTCGCCAGACTAGGCAATGTTGTAATAGTGTAATTAAATTTTTATTGTCGCTGTCTGGAGTTTACGACATCCGAGAGGCTATTTCAGTTAACGTGAGGGGGCGGGCGGGGATACACAAGGTGGGGGGGGGGGGGGGACAATTTGGTCGGAGGGATGGGGGGTGGTGGGGGCGGGGGATGGATGAAGTCGGGGGATGGGGGATGGATGAGGTCGGTGGATGGGGTGTGGATGAGGTCGGTGGATGGGGGGTGGATAAGGTCGGGGGATGGGGGGTGGATGAGGTCTGGGGATGGGGGGTGGATGAGGTCGGGGGATGGGGGATGGATGAGGTCGGTGGATGGGGATGGATGAGGTCGGGGGATGGGGGGTGGATGAGGTCGGGGGATGGGGGGTGGATGAGGTCGGGGGATGGGGGGTGGATGAGGTCGGGGGATGGGGGATGGATGAGGTCGGTGGATGGGGATGGATGAGGTCGGTGGATGGGGGATGGATGATGTGGTGGGACGGGGATGGATGAGGTCGGGGATGGGGGGTGGATAAGGTCGGGGGATGGGGGGTGGATGAGGTCTGGGGATGGGGGGTGGATGAGGTCGGGGGATGGGGGATGGATGAGGTCGGTGGATGGGGATGGATGAGGTCGGGGGATGGGGGGTGGATGAGGTCGGGGGATGGGGGGTGGATGAGGTCGGGGGATGGGGGGTGGATGAGGTCGGGGGATGGGGGGTGGATGAGGTCGGGGGATGGGGGATGGATGAGGTCGGTGGATGGGGATGGATGAGGTCGGTGGATGGGGGATGGATGATGTGGTGGGACGGGGATGGATGAGGTCGGGGATGGGGGGTGGATAAGGTCGGGGGATGGGGGGTGGATGAGGTCGGGGGATGGGGGGTGGATGAGGCCAGTGGATGGGGATGGATGAGGTCGGTGGATGGGGATGGATGAGGTCGGTGGATGGGGGATGGATGATGTGGTGGGACGGGGATGGATGAGGTCGGGGATGGGGGATGAATAGAGTCGGGGGATGGGGGATGGATGATGTGGTGGGACGGGGATGGATGAGGTCGGGGATGGGGGATGAATAGAGTCGGGGGATGGATGAGGTCGGTGGATGGGGATGGATGAGGTCGGTGGATGGGGGATGGATGATGTGGTGGGACGGGGATGGATGAGGTCGGGGATGGGGGATGAATAGAGTCGGGGGATGGGGGATGGATGATGTGGTGGGACGGGGATGGATGAGGTCGGGGATGGGGGATGAATAGAGTCGGGGGATGGATGAGGTCGGGGGATGGTGTATGGATGAGGTCGGTGGATGGGGGATGGATGAGGTCGGTGGATGGGGATGGATGAGGTCGGTGGATGGGGATGGATGAGGTCGGTGGATGGGGATGGATGAGGTCAGTGGATGGGGATGGATGAGGTCGGTGGATGGGGATGGATGAGGTCAGTGGATGGGGATGGATGAGGTCGGTGGATGGGGGTGGATGAGGTCAGTGGATGGGGATGGATGAGGTCGGTGGATGGGGGGTGGATGAGGTCGGTGGATGGGGGATGGATGAGGTCGGTGGATGGGGGGTGGATGAGGTCGGTGGATGGGGGTGGATAAGGTCGGGTGATGGGGGTGGATGAGGTCGGGTGATGGGGGTGGATGAGGTCGGTGGATGGGGGGGTGGATGAGGTCAGGGGATGGGGGATGGATGAGGTCAGTGGATTGGGGTGGATAAGGTCGGGGGATGGGGGGTGGATGAGGTCGGGTGATGGGGGTGGATGAGGTCAGGGGATGGGGGATGGATGAGGTCGGTGGATGGGGGATGGATGAGGTCAGGGGATGGGGGATGAATGGGGTCGGGGGATGGGGTATGGATGAGGTCGGTGGATGGGGGATGGATGGGGTCGGGGGATGGGGGGTGGATGAGGTCGGGTGATGGTGGGGGATAGATGATGTGGTGGGACGGGGATGGATGAGGTCGGGGAATGGGCAATAGAGGTGGGATATTTTCAGGTGACCAGACAAATGCTCTTCTATTTGATCACGCCGTCCCAACATTGCTATAGAGTACCCCAATATTTTACTAGACGAGACATAACAACAGACCGAAACACGACCCCTTCAAATTTCATCCTTTGAAAAACCTTGCACTAGGTTAGGGAAGTTCAAAATTCGCATTGAATTTAATAATCTCCACAGGCAATAAAAAAAAAAACATTTTTTTTATAATTGAGTACGAATTTATCAAGCAGATAATTATTGTCACGTGTCTTCTTTAACTGAACAGACCCGTGCATTCATCGAAATGTCAAACAGGTTATACATAAGAGAATTATCGTAACTGCTCTAAGCTTCTGACATTTATAACAGTGTATGCCATCTAATATTTTCCCATCTTTCTCTCGCGATACCGCGAGTGTTGTCTCAAACTTTCTGACTTATGGCACATTTTTTTTCAGGTGGTTGAAGATAAGCATAAAATATAAATTTGTTCTTTCTAGATTTAAATTTTCAATACGATTAGTTTCTAAATTTACGAATTCGTTTCTGGCTATTTAAAGAGATTATTTCTAATATTTTAAGGGCTGGTTTTTTATTTTTTGTCAGTTTTTAATGCGATTATCATTAAAATTATTGCATTAATCACTTGTTAGATTTGTTTTAAAAAATTATATTATTTTTAAAAAACGTAATCCGTATTTTGAGTAGAAAACAGCGGAATAAATATTAGTTTATCTTCAAGGCCATTTGCATAAGGGCGATTTATTAACCATCCTCTGCAAGATAAGATTTTAAACAGACCTAGGGCTATCATTTTTAATGACATTAAGCAGGCTAAGAATCGATACCCTGGCTTAAAGGTTACGGGCAAACAGGTCAAGGAAAAAATCGACACGGTACGTGTCTTCTCTAAAGGACCACCATGGCCATGAGCACTGAAGCAAAATTCTGACTGTAGGTCTGTTACTAAGGGCAGGTATTCAGAACTCGGTCCTACATCCGTATTCCTAAAGCAGAAATCATTGACTTCTATTATGGATTCTCGGGGTTAGATTTAGTGTTAGGTTAGTAGGTAAAGTTCCCTTTTCGAACCTGACGGTCCATGGAGCAAGTGAAGTAGACTTTCTGTGACCTCGGCATATGAGATAGTGTTGTCAGCACTTTACCCAGCCGGCTTCACTTTCTATAATATGAGTTTCGTACTCATCAGAGCTGGATGGACTCTATGACATTCTACTGACTTGAACCCGGATTCGAAGATTTTTTCAGTCTAGCTCTATCGCTAGGCCAGGCTGTTCTCTAGGGTTTGTGATTAGTTGTAGAGATTTCAGTTACACTTTCGTTTACTTAGGCTTATGGTTTTGTTAGTCAAAGCCTAGTTCACGATTAGATCCGTACTATGTTAGATTTTCTTTTGGGTTAGTTTAGGGTTAGTTTTTGGTTAGTTTAGAATAGCTTTGGGTACGTTTTGGATTAGTTTTGGGTTAGTTTTGGGTTACTTTTGGGTTACTTTTGGGTAAGCTTTGGGTTAGTTATGGATTAGTTTTGGGTTAGTTTGGGTTATTTCTAATTTAGTTCTAGGTTAGTTATGGAATAGCTTTTATCTAGTGTTAGGTTAAGAGTATGTTAGTGTACGGTTTTGTGCTGATGTCTCTCTATGAAGAAGTAGACATGTCAAACCGACGACCACCCTACATTTCACGTCTATGTTGGTGCCAATAAAATCAGACAATTTTTTGTTTTGGTTTTGTAACGTGTCTGAGGAAGATGTAACCCCGCTGTCATCTGTACGCCAGTCTCTACCAGGAGCAGCCGACCAATCAAATCAGCTGACACGTCGTCAAGTGGAGGTCAACGTCACGTGACTGCCTGACCTATTGGGAAATGTCGGGTAAATCTGGTAGGTGCTGTCTCCGTCTGATTTAGATGTCTGTTAGCTGTTGTGCGTTGTCTGACGTGGTTTGTCTGATGTTGGTCGTCTTATGTTTGTCTTATGTTTTCTGATGTCTGGTGTTCTTCTTATATTTACCTGATGTCTGATGTTTGTCTTGTTTTTATCTGAATTCTTAAGTTTGTCTTAGTTTTATCTGAAGTCTTATGACGAAATCGATGTAGGATAAAGTTAAAGAAAGTTCATAAAAATGATGGTTTACCTACTTGGGAGGGAGGGTGGGAGTTAATTTGTGGTAATCGCATATCGACTGTATAATAGACAATTGCAGTTTTGTGAAATCAATGTACGTTTGTATTTATATTGTCAATAATACACGCTACCGGAGAACTCATTTATAATTACGATAAAGTTTCATGCAAAAATTTTAATAACGGTTTAACAGAACAGTTTTCACTATTTTTATATTGGAGGGAGATTTATAATCTCATTTTTCTCGATTTTTTTTTTTTGGACATACTGCATTTATGTTCTACATAGAGAAATTATCGTCAAATGTTTTGGGATTTATCTTATGTGAAAATGCAGATACCTTGGAAATTGAGTTTTCATATTGTTTTTGGTAGAATATAAATTTGTGATGCATCAAAACAAACATTCGATATAAGGAAGTTGGGTTTTCATCATTTTTTGTAATATATATATATATATTTTTTTGTTAATATATAAAAAAGAGATGACTGAATCAAAAATGACTAAGACACTGATCATAATATATTCAACCATGAATTATTCATTTTATAATGCAAAATTTTAATAGGGCCTACGTCATACATAATAATCTGCCGAGAAATCACATAAAAACCATTAAAAAAAACACTAGACATTCAATTATTATTTCTTATTTTGAACTTATTACCTCGCACTTGCTTACCCCCAATAATATAGTTTTTCTTCACCGGAAATTCAAGCAATAACCTGCCCATTCTACAAATCACACTGACTATCTCCCTTTTCTGTCAAAAAAAAATTATCAGTTGCATTACAACAAGGGACTAAACTCTGACGACAAAAAAAATTCTGACCAATTTAATCATAGCTACAACACGAACAGGGGATACAACTTTCACACAATATTACCCAAAAAAACTACGATTTTTAATCAACTCATCATTTTACTCCGGTCATTTCAGTGTTTTAATAAAGTATGAACACAAAAAAAAAAATCCCAACGGTCCATAAGAGGTATGAACAAAAAAAAACATCTTAAGTCCCGCGCACTTGGTACCACGCCGTGCCAGAGTAATTTCTATCCAAGTCTGAATAGCAGTAAGTGAATTCAAGAAGAAGAAAAAGTCATTCCACCCGGCATGAAACGAAATGACCTTTTTTTAACGACTCGCTATTTAAACCGCCAGACATGAGAGGGTACTGAATGTTAACACTCAATCAACTTGGTTTTAAGACATGAACATTTACGTTTAGGAGAGTTTAAAATGTTAACACTCAATCAACTTGGTTGTAAGACATGAACATTTACGTTTAGGAGAGTTTAAAATGTTAACACTCAATCAACTTGGTTGTAAGACATGAACATTTACGTTTAGGAGAGTTTAAAATGTTAACACTCAATCAACTTGGTTTTAAGACATGAACATTTACTCTAAGGAGAGTTTAAAATGTTAACGTTCAATCAAGGCGGTCATAAATCATGAATGCTTACGTTTAGGAGAGTTTAAAATGTTAACATTCCATCAACTTGGTTTTAAGACATGAACATTTACGCTAAGGAGAGTTAAAATGTTAACATTCCATCAACTTGGTTTTAAGACATGAACATTTACGTTTAGGAGAGTTTAAAAATGTTAACGTTAAATCAAGGCGGTCCTAAATCATGAATGCATACTTTAAGGAGAGTTTAAAATGTTAACATGCAATCAAGTAGGTTTTAAAACATGAACATTTACGTTAACGAGAGCTTCATAAATGTTAACATTCAATCATGACTTTCTAAAACAAGAACTATTTGATACAAAGGATTCAGAATTGTTAACGTTTATTGGATGCTTTCTTAAAATATGAACTTTTCTTATAGAAGAGTTACGCTGTTAATATTTCATTGAAGATGTTCATACTTAAATCCTATCTAAAGATCTATTCCATTGAGTTTATTTCCAAATATCAACTCTTTCTGTTCAGTGAGTTTTAAAATTGGCATTAAATATATAGCCGAAGAGAAGAGTTGTATGTTAAGTGAAAACAGTGTAGTAACAATATTACCAAAGAAACAGAGGCAGTCATCTAGATATTTGGGTATAAAAAAAAACTGAAACAGGATTGCGAGTAATAACAAAGCGAGCGAGAGGTCGAAAAAAAAATCTGAATGGTAGGACTTAGTGGAATAAGAAAAAATGTAGGACAGGAATAAATATTTTATTTAATAATATTATGGTCAACTTAGTAGCGGAAAAAAAAAAGTTTAAATATGACTTTTTGGGTGAGACTGAAGCTTAATATAACACCGTTCTCAGACTGATACTATTTTTAGAAAGGGGGGATGGCTATTTTTGGAACTGTGGGGGGAGGGGGGTGTTGTACTGTCTGTTGTTTTGTTTTGCTTTCTTAATGCGAGTTTTGATGGCGTTTATTTAAACAGGAACTGAACTAGTCGTGAAGAATTTTAGAAGTGTGGTTTTATTATCTTGATCTTAGCGTGTACTCTTTGTGCTTGTAGATAAACATTCAATTTAGCTAGGAGATCAGAATTTGTTACATAACACCTAATCTTACCAACCCGGGTTTCCAACACAGGGCGCCAACCAGAGGCGTAGCGAGGGGAGGGGGCGGGGGGAGACATATGTCCCCGGGCGCCGACCTTAGGGGGGGCGCCAAATTGAAAGTTTGAGCGGGGGGGGGGTGCAAATCGAAAGTTTGAGGGGGTGCAAATGAAAAGTTCGAGGGGGGGATGCAAATCGAAAGTTTGTCCCCGGACGCCGGGAAGGGTCGCTACGCCTCTGGCGCGCCAACATCTGGTTTGTAATGTGTTAACAGCTTTGAACATCTACTACAAAAAACCTTTTCATATAAAATTTAAAACAGGTGATAATGAAAAGGACTAAATGTTAGAAAAATTCGATTGATATAAAAAAACGGAAGGGTGTGAAAACTAGTGTTAGTGTTAAAATAGTCTAAGCAACCTAATTCATATCAAATGGAAAGTGCTAGATCGTAGAAAAAGTCGAAAGATTTAAAAACACAGGAGGATGGGATAATGAGCTAAAATAGTAGTAAAATAGTGAGTATAAGAAACCTAATTGATATAAAAGATGATAAAAAAGATAGGGATAATGAGATGATCTGGATCATTATGAGAGTCGATAGAATTAAAAAAAAAACCCGGACGGATGATGAAACGAAAGTAAGTGGTAAAATAGTGTGTAATAGTAACCTAATTCATATAAAAAAAATTTAAAATGTTGATAATAAGGAGAGGTGTCGAGAGAGTAGGTAGATAAAAAAAAAACCCAGAAAGATGAGAAAATTAGTGTAATTGGTAAATAGTAATAGATACCTAATTTATATAACTACTTCAAACGGTGATAATGAGGAGAGGTTGATCGTGGCAGTCAGTAGATGGGAAAAAGCAGACGGATGAGATAAAGAGTTTAAGTAGTGTGTGGGGTCGATACTACCGGCGCCAAGATGAAAGAGATATCGTTAGAGCCGGTCTGGTGGTGCTCACTGGCTCCTTAACGTCTGCTTAACGTCTGGTCATTTCTTTTTTTAAAATCGTTTGGGTAGCTCGCAATGTAAAAATTATAAAATATTTTATTAGATTATCATAACATGGGAGATAATTTCAAAGGCTTAGCTGTTACTATATTATTTTAAAAGTTTGGCATTAAAGTGAACGAGGAAGTGACGATGGGAAAATAGGGAAATTCGTAGTGTGATATGAGATATTCATGTTGCGCAATAGTGATAATGTATACCGCTTAATAAGACTTTTTGTTTTTACTTCTCGGGTGGGCGAGACTGCCCACGAGATTTCACTGATGTACGGAAGCTTTCGTTGGTTGACAATTGACAGTTGGTTATTTCCGATGGCTATTTTTAGAAGGCTGGGTAGTGCTAGTGGGTTGGTGGCGGCTTACCAAAAAGAGGGGGGGGGGGGGGTAAATCGGTCTGGTGTAAACAGGTCAGGTGTAACAAGGTCAGGTGTAACAAGGTCAGGTGTAACAAGGTCAGGTGTAACAAGGTCAGGTGTAACAAGGTCAGGTGTAACAAGGTCAGGTGTAAAAAGGTCAGGTGTAAAAAGGTCAGGTGTAAACAGGTCAGGTGTAAACAGGTCAGGTGTAACAAGGTCAGGTGTAGCAAGGTCAGGTGTAACAAGGTCAGGTGTAACAAGGTCAGTTATAAAAAGGTCGTGTATAATAGATCAGGTATGAATTGTGGGGTAAAACTGACGATGTTAAAAAAAGAGTGGGGGTCACCTATGGTTGCGATGGTGTGGCCGGTGAAATACCATGTAAGTCGCGAGCACAATGGTCATCTCATTTTTAATTCACACATATATATGTGTGTATCTGTATGTGTATATGTGTGTGTTAATATGCATGTGCGTGTTTGTGTGTGTTTAGTATAATCGAGTGTTGACCGATATAAATAAGTCAACATTCATCAAATCTTTAATATTCACGATGAGCAAATGTCAACCTGTCCTCTATACACAACAATATCTACAATACGCCCATATAAAAACCATTTGTCGTGAGAAACAGTCTAGACAGAATCTCAAACTACACAACAACAACGCTGACGACACGCATTGTTTATGAATAATTCACGATAAACCTTTTTTTTTCCCGCTGTCCCCTTACCAAAGCCCTACGAAAGCACATCTTCCTCGAGAGCCAGCTCAAGAATCTCTGCTAGAAAAGCCCTCGATGGACGCGTCACAACACAAGAACACTCCGCCCAAATGGCATCATCGGAATAAAAGATCATAAAAAAGAAATGTTGAACCCGGAAGTAAAACGTGTTCAAATGGACGAGAAGTTCGGGAAAAAAAATTTTAGAAGAAAAAAAAAACAACGCTTTGTATCTTCCGTGTGTTGGGCGTCCATTGAAAAACTCCGTAATGAAGTTTCATTTTTTTTTCTTTGTTATATTTTGTATAATAGGCGTTAGGACTGCAAAAAATGTCTTCATTAAGATGTTGAATGAAACTACAAAGGTCAATACATAGATGATCATTGTTCATTGTTGAGATTCTTGGATGTGGAAGAGTGGAATCGATTATAAAGACTAGGGTACAAAGGCAACTATGTTCAGCATTTAACTGTAAGATTTGCGTCAGGGACATGTGATGGTCTGAAAAGATTTACTCTTATAATACATACTAGTGTGACGGTGTAGGTGTGAAAATTTTGCAGGGTAAATTCTGCGCAAATGTTGAAAGTATGCAGGTAATTCTGTGACAGATTATGCAGGTAAGGATGTTGAAAGTATGTAATCGTGTGAGAAGCCTATAGATAAAGGTGTGGAAATCTTGCAGGTAAAAATGTGTAAGATCTTTTTAACCATAATTTAAACGGTCACGTGATTCTAAAGCTAGTCCTCTACTTTAGAATAACAATTAGAGCCTCCGTAAACGTTAACAGATTTCAGTTTCTCGATGGGACCATACATTTTTATGACACCACAGAGCCTATCTGCATTATTAATTTTATTTAAAGAAAACAAATAACTTTCTATGGCGAAACACCCCCTCTATTTGCACATCAGAAACGCAACTGTATCGATACCAGTGATTGGTTAATTTATTTGGAAGGGACGGCGTGGCCTAGAGATACAACGCTAGACTGCTAAACCGAAAGTCTCGAGTTCGAATCCGGGTTCTAGTCAATAGAACGTCTCTGAGTCTACCCAGCTCTGATGGGCACCTAACTCATGTTAAGGAAACACAGGCATAGTGTTGACAACACTATCCCCGAGTTTGCCGAGGTCATTGAAACAGATTAACTATACTTCATCTGCCCAATGTGTCTAGGGCACAAACGGGCAAAAGATGATGAAAATGACCACATCACTAAAGAACTGACCTTAATCAGGGATTAGTAGGCCCTGATCTACATTTTCTTCCTCACCAAGTCTTCGAAGTTTAATTTCATGCATGAAAAGCAGAAGCAACAGATTAAAGCATAAGGCTAAGCTTTAAAAAAAAAAACATGAACCACTCACTCTAAAGGAGACACGAGTTCATTTCTCTTCGTTTATTCCTACACAAAAATGGTTCGTTAACAGCCCCGACCCCCGGGGGGTTATCTGTACAATGCCAGCATGCGAGAGGTCCCCCCCCCCCTCATGCAAATTATGGCACACCGACAGAGGAAATGTCTTCAGCGGAATGGTTGGACAATTCCAGCTCGTTAGCGCTTAGGGTCGGGGTTTAGAGGGTGGGGACATTTTTAAAGGGGGTCGTAAAGTATAACATTCATAGGTCAGATTGTTTACATTTTAGTTATAATTTGTAGCGAATAGAATTTTAAGTAACGTTAGAAAATATGCATGGAAAAAAGCACTCGTAAAAGATAACTAAATAAAAAGTATATAATACTGTATGACTATAAAAGCATTAGAAAAACTTCAGGACTTTCAAAAACTTTTACACTAACACAAAGGAAGACTACTCAAGCTTTTCTCTAAAGATCTGAAGAAGTCTTCTGTAGTGAAGGTTAAGACTATGTAAGTGTGTGCCCGTCTTATAATCAACTGCTGTTATTTTTCTAAGCTTAGTCTAGGTACAGTTTTAAGCCACCTCTGCTCAGGGGAAAAGGTAGTATTAAAAATCTTTTTATTATGAAAAATTTTAATATATTTGATCAAAATTAACAGATCAAAATATTCAGACAAATAAAACAATACATTAGGGTTTAAACTATGACGAGAACACGTTTTATAATGATACATCTAAAAATAAAAACAATATATATTCGACATTGTGTAGTAAACTATAACGATGGATATAAAAACAATACCAGCGCGAATTGGTTGATATATTACAACGATAGGTAAACGTTTTTGTGAGAAATTGGCCTGATGCTACGTCTTGGCAAGGATGTGCTACCATGGGTTACAACCTTCCCATTTATCCCGTTTTTATGGGCTCCCAAAATTACAAATCTCTACTCATATGTGTGGTACATTTTATGACAGTTTAATATTCATGCAAGGATTTCGTTAATTTTTTCATTCACTGCACTGACTTCTCGGCCGTCAGCGTATGCTTGAGTGATTGGACGCTAGCCAAACAAGGCTTTAGAAATCAACATTGATTCACTTTTTACCTCCCTTTTATTGAATCCACAAATATTACTATCGATTTTTTAAATGACCCGTGGGTCGTGCCGACCCACCCTGAGTAGACCCATGTATGAAAGAAAGAGAAAAGATAAGGAAATAAGTTTTGCAAAAGATGAAATGAGACGGAACTCGTGAGAAAACGGATGAAAAAATATTCATTCATAGTTTTGATTAAACATGCGATCCTGGGTTACATAAGGGGAGACGAGCGATGCTATTTTATTTTTTAAAGAGATTTGGGAAGCGCTGTTCAGGAGGGATAACTTCTCTGTTATGCTAGGGTTAAACGGTTAGGTTTGTTTGATTTGGCTCGCTAAAATACAGACACAAAGTATCGGGTTAGTTTTGCGACTCTGTTCCTTCACGCGGTTTTAATTCAGACAGGTCAGACATTGCTGCAAAACTGGACACACCACAGTACACATACTTAGTACATACACTCGGTAGAATAACTTAGTACAGACACTCAGTACACATAAGTACACATAAGTACACACACTCAGTACACACACTCGGTACACACACTCAGTACACACACTCACTACACACTCTCCGTACATACTCTCCACTCAGGTACTGATGCACCTGAAAATACCACAATACACACACATTCGGTCCACTCAATATCACTCACTAGTCAACGATCATTAATTACAGGCTTAATTAATCAATGCTCACTAAGCAGGCAAACTGGAACAGAATCAAGTATTTCTATGACGTCATGTTACCATCACCCCCTAGACCCGTGGGTTTGCAACAGAACCAAAACTAAACTGAAACATCACAAAATCTCTTTTAACCGGCAGCAGTAGGGTAAATGTACCTGTGCGCATATGATAAGCGCAAAAAAAGAATATGTTGCGTTTTAGCAACATTCTGCTTTAAGGGGTTAATTTAAGGATGATCAACTTCACTTTAGCAATCCCCAAGACTTTAAGATCTGTAAATGGAACGTTTTGTTAACCAAATTATAAGAAAGTACCAGAAGTATTGTAAATCAGTAATAATATAATCTATTTATTGGTTTTCTAGCCCCATTTCAACTCTTTTCAGTAGGTTTACTTAATATTCTTAAAAAATGAGGTTCAGTAACCCAATCTGGACAAAATACCCACCTTTAATTTAATGGCAGCAAAATGTGGTAATGACGGGAATCAAGGGCAATTATAATTTCTTGATAAAACCTGCTTCCGGAGGTAAAAAAGAACCCTCTATCAAACCATTTCCTTAACGTTAATGGTGAGTAAACGAAGATTCGATCTTTAAAGATCCCGTTTGAATGCTTCAGTCGAATTGATAAAGCACCAGGAAACACTCTAAATCAGGAACTGCCCTCGATTTCTTCCTGGGCTTGAGCGAACAATGTCAAAGTGAATACCCCCATACCCCTCCCCCCCCCCATCCCTTTGACATGCAGCAAGGTCAACAAGTGCGGATATGAGTCAAGCACCCACGAAGCCGGTTTAAAACCTAAACGCTCCGGCTGCACGGCTTCAACGCCGGCTCATTAACTTGGACAAGCCGCCCTTGTCCGCGCGTTCCCAATAACGACAACTCTAACAAAGCTCACGCCAATGTTTAGGAGTTCTCCTTCCTTGGCTGAAGGGCAGAGGTGATTTCAAGTCACGGGGCGGCCGCGAACAAAGCTCACCAAGGGAAATAACTCCGAACACGGGGAGACGACTCAATTTGTTTTGTTTAGGGGAGAGTATCAGATATTGATTTATGTCTAAGAAAGATTTTTTTTTTTGTAAAGCTAAGTTTATTCTATACTTAAAACTAATGGGGGAGGTTGGGGACTTCTAATGATCAAGATAATATTTTAATATCACTTTTTGTCATCGAGAGACTGGTTTCATATTTCGATCAGCCATTAGCCATTATAACTTTTTTTTATACGGCTAATGTATAACCAGCATCTACATTGTTATTCTCTACATTTGTATTAAGATTAGTAGTCCGCATGCGTTGCTGATATAAGTTACAAGATAAACTGAGGCTAACATGGCAAGGCAAACTGACGCTGAAAGTTACAAGTATTATGAAAAAAAATTATAATATCATTCTAAGGCATAATTTTAAGAAATAGTTTTAAAATTATTATTTTTTAAAATAATAATAATAATGACACAAGTGATATAGTTTATTTTGTATTTCAGTAAAGTCATTGCCATAAGCGAAAGTTCTCTTGGTCTCTCCACAAACATAAGGTGGGGTGGGGATGCTATGGAGGGGGCGGAACCGGAAGTAAAATCTCCAGAAATCTCAGGTCACCGTTAAAGCTGGAGGGCGAATTATAGCACCAACCCTGTTGTTGCGACTGGTGACACAAGAGTGCAAGATGGGCCCCGGGTCTACCGAGATAGCAGGAGAACCACTGCTTATCGATGTGTAGAGGGGACGGCATGGTCGGTAGGGAAAATGTTTAATTGCTAACTCCAAAAGTCTCGAGTTCGGACCAGGCAAATGAGGATCGTACTAAAAAAATACAACCAATCTAAGAGAGAAATGAGGATCGTACCAAAGAACTACAACCAATCTAAGAGAGAAAGGAGGATCGTACCAAAGAACTACAACCAATCTAAGAGAGAAATGAGGATCGAATCAAAGAACCACAACCAATCTAAGAGAGAAACGAGGCATGAACCATAGAACTACAACCAATCTAAGAGAGAAATGAGGATCGTACCAAAGAACTACAACCTATCTAAGCGAGAAATGAGGATTGAATCAAAGAACTACAGCCAATCTAAGAGAGAAATGAGGCATGAACCATAGAACTACAACCAATCTAAGAGAGAAACAAGGCATGAACCATAGAACTATAACCAATCTAAGAGAGAAATGACGATCGTACCAAAGAACTACAACCAATCTAAGCGAGAAATGAGGATTGAATCAAAGAACTACAGCCAATCTAAGAGAGAAATGAGGCATGAACCATAGAACTACAACCAATCTAAGAAAGAAATGATGCTCGAACCATAGAACTACAACCAGTCTAAGAGAGAAAAAAAAACGACTGCTACCTTGCAGATTGTTCTTGTGTTGACAAATGCTATGGAATCAAATCCAGAAAGACAAGCAGTTTGAAGTGGTAGTCAATGGACTGTATGGCACATAACATACAGAAACATAATCATTTAAGGAAATCTCATTTTATATCAAATAGGAACGAAGAAAAGAAGACATTCAAAGCCTTTTAACAGTCACAAAACCAATTTACAAATTCCTCAAAAACCAACTACAATTTTTGAAAGCGTTGCACAGGACATTATGTAAAAGTGATTATAGTGAAATAGCGTGAAAAAAAGGCATGAATATAAATTCAACATTAAACTTAATGCAATGCATAAATCTTAATCAAAGCTGTGTTTGCTTGCAACTATAGAACCTGTATATGTTAGTTTTGGAGTAGAGAATCAGGCGAGTTAGACGTCGTATAATGTTTGTATGAAGGTCTTCTGTACAATAAAGAGCAATTTGGCATTTTATTTGAAATTATTTAAAATATTCCTTGTTTTTATTGTGAATCATGTCTGAAACTTTGTTTATTGTTGAAAACCGCAAGAGATTTTGTAAAAAGGTCATCGGACAAATTTCTTTACATATCTCGGCTGTTGCAAACGGGAAAAAAGATCAGTTTAACGCATTAAAAAAGATTTCTCTGGAGAAAGACATTTTTTCACATATAGAAAGGGGAATCTTAATCTTGTTGGGGAATGCTCTAAAGCAAAACATACATTGTTTTCAACAAAACATGGAAGAAAAAAAATTAAATCAAAAGAAAACCTTTTAAATGTAAGAGCACCCCAAGTATAGAGAATAAGATGTATTTTTTAAACGAATGTAAATGACAATTTTTAAAAAATGTTACTTCTTCGAAGAATTGCTATTCACATTAGGTGTATAACAAATGCGTCACTTAATTCACTTTCGTGAGAGCGCATTAGAGCTAATAAAAACCAATAGACAATTTTAGTTACGTAAAGAATTTTTAAAAATGTACATGTGTTTTTAGTTTTCTTCGTCTTCGTTCTTAATTTTAGCGTTGGAAGGGATCTCCTCCAACACAACTAATTACACATGTCATCTGGTTATACGCCATTGAGGCCATTGACTCCGATTTCAGCCTGCTTTTCTTTTTGGATTTGCTTCCATAGCTTAGTCCAACCAATAACAATCTATAAGGCAGCAGTTGTTTGATTTTGGAGTTTTTAGTTATGAGCGAAGGGTATTTAATAGAGAACAACACAAATTCCATCGAGGTAAAAATTAAAACTATAAACAATAGTTTACTTCGATAACAGTATAATATCGCATATAATTATATTTTAATAAATTATGTAAATAAATTAAGTGCGTTACTAATTAACAGATACCTGTCGTCTATATCGATCAAGATGGAGATCGATTTTTAATAAATTACTCAAAATATCATAATTATCTATTATTTTATGATCATTTTTACACACATTTTTAAATTTAAAAGCTGTTTAATGTTTAAAATACTCTTTATATAAGCAGATACTGCAAAAGAGGTATTTTAAAAAAAAACGTCAATGAATTAAAAACAAAGAACGGAAAACTAAAGCAATGTTTTTTTTGTTTTTTTTTTTGTGAAATCATAATTATTATTTTTTATGAAGATTTAACAAATTTACATTCTGGAGTGCAATTGAAAGTATAATCAAAAAGGGGACTTATTGAATAGGTATTAATTTAGTTTGTTAATTAAATCTGTAAACATTAATTTTTCGTGCTTTTATTTTGTCAAAAAAATGTCTGTTTTATAAAAACTCAATTTGTTTTTAAAATATATTTTTTAAATCACACAAAACTTGTAAAAATACATTAAAATATTTCAAAATTGTTGGTTTACCTTTGTGCCTCATTTGTCTGGCGAAAAAAATGACATGGACACGCACGAATCACAAGATTATTTCCCCTTCTAGAGTTCAGCGCCTCCACCAAGCACAAACATCCAACGGAAGAGAAAAAGTCAAATCACCGTCTTCATCAGTTATCTCTCCTTGCTGTTCAAAAAAACGTCTTCCACATTAGTTTGACTTATCTCTCTTAGAAAACTCGTACTCGATACTTTTTTTTTTAACGGTGTAGTCGTTAATTTTAACCGATTTTTCTTGTTTAAATACATAATGTATTTCGTAATTAGCTTGTGACGTTATTACCAGAATGGTTGTATATTAATTAATTTATTTATATTATGGTTTATTTGCTATTGTTTTTTTTAATTAAAATGTTTGTTTTTAATTAAAAATAAAACGTATTTATACATAGAATAATAATCCTTTGCTCCGGTACCAGTGTAAACTTTACTGGTACAGATTTTCAAACAAAAGGAAATTTCCAGAAATTATAGCAGCGGAATAACGGTATCGATACGGCCGAGTGTCAGAATGACCCGCGCGCGCCACGAAAGAAATATCGCGGCGTGTTTTCTACTGAGGCTGTGACGTGGGCAGCGATGAGCGGGGGTCGTTATTTCAGACTGTGAGGAGGGGGGCGTTATAGCAGTCAGTAAAGGAGGGGGGGCGTTATTGTGGTCTGTGAGGAGGGATCGTTATTTCGGGCTGTGAAGGGGGTCGTTATTTCAGCGTGTGGTAGGGGTCGTTTTTTCCCGACTGTATACCAGCCTGTAAGAGGGGTCTTCATTGCGGCCTGTGAGGGAGGGGTCGTTATTCTGGGCTGTGGAGGGAGTCGTTATTCCAGCCTGTTGGTCTTAGATTCACGATCTGTTGTGGCGCCTGACATGATAGATGAAGGGAGAGGGGGGAGGCGGGGGTCTGGACATTCAAGGGTCGTCTAAGTTAACAGGTGTAGAAAAAAAGACATTTTTTTCAAACGTTTCTGGACATTGGTGAAGTTAGGGAGGGGGCAGATGGGCGTCCTTTCCAGGCGTGTTTTCGTTTCATTCTATAAAATATTATGCGTAGGGTATGTTATATTAAGCGGTAACGGGGCGGCGTGTGGTCGAGGGGTAGAGCGCTGGACTGCTGGTCCGAAGGCAACGAATTCGGATCTCGGTCCGGTGTCAAGCTTGCAGGGTATCCCTGAGTCTACCCAGCTTAGATGAATACCCGACTCACATTAGGGAAAGTAAAGGCGGCTAGGCACAGTGCTGACAACACCGTCTCATCATATACGGAGGTAAGGAAACGCGAACTCTTCTTCCTTTGCACTATGAAATTAACATTAAAATAGACAAGCAAATTGACAATAGAGAACATTATAGAAGAGGCTATAAAATAGATAGTAAATGATAGATAATCGATTATAAATGATATATAATCCATTAGCAATCAGAAGACGAAAGATTAGACGATATACACAATAGTAATCATATGGGACGGCGTAGACTAAGTGGTAGAGCGCTAGGCTGCAAACCCGAAAGTCTCGAGTTCCAATCGGGGTCCAAGACAATAGAAGTACGTGAATCATCCCAACTCTGATGGGTACATGACTCGCTTTAGGGAAAGTAAATGCGGCTGACCACACCCTCCCTTCATATGCCGAGGCTAAAAAACATATAAACTCTACTTCATCTGCCGAATGGATCGCTAGGTCTAAAGAAGATTATTTACTTGTTTATCTTACACTAGAATTCATAGATTAGCTCCTGTAAATTGACGTATTCTAAAAGATAGAACGCATCTTTGACTAACAACCGCTATCAATGAATAGACGCTTCGTTTGTTCTATTTTACGTGTTTATCTTACACTAGAAGTCATAGATTAGCTTCGGTAAATTGACGTATTCTAAAAGAACGCAACTTTGACTAACAACAGTCGCTTCGTTTGTTCTAATGTGCACTATTATCGTAACTCTTCCCTTGCATGACAACACGAGAGCTTAAAATAACTTGACTCAGTCATCTATTAGTTGAGTTATAAAGATTCTTAATGTCCTTTTCATGGTAGCTTAAAACTCAATGACAAGACGCTTTATAGTACAATATTTTAAAGTACAAAGTCAAAAAAAAAAAAAGATGATGGATAATGATAACGGTCTAGGCAATAAAAAAATAATCAATAAACTATTTCTAAAATTGTTTTTTTTAAAAACTATTTCGACGTAAAGACCGTTGTTAAAGACGTTATGAAAATCTGGCTGGTTGAAAACCAGATAACGACACATACAACTATGTTATAAGCTGTTATGCAACATACATCAAGCGCAATTTCAGTGAAGTTTCAACAAAGGGCGAACCACTCACAACATTGCCATGTGACTACAATAACTTAACTGATTCGTCTAATGTATCTAATGCTGATGCAAAAATGAATTTTCAAGATATAATACATAAATACATATATATATATATATATATATATATATATATATATATATATATATATATTATATTATATATATATATATATATATATATGTATATATATATATATATATATATATATATATATATATATATATATATATATATATATATATATATATATAGATATATATATATATATATATATATATATATATATATATATATATGTATATATAGTCTGGTGTATACATATATATATATATATATATATATATATATATATATATATATATATATATATATATATGTAATATATATATTACAAATATATGTATATATATATATGTATATATAGTCTGGTGTATACATATATATATATAAATATATATATATATATATATATATATATATATATATATATATATATATATATATATAAATATATATATAAATATATATGTAAATATATATATATATATATATATATATATATATATATATATATATATATATATATATATATATATACCAGACTATTTTAGCTCCACTTTTCAAAAATGTTCACACAAAGGCAACCCGAAACGAAAAAAAAAAATGGAGTTAGAAAAGTCTAGTTCTAGGAAACCGATGTTTGTGTGTTTGTGTATGTGTGTGTATTTGTGTTTGTGCGTGTGCTTGCAAATGTACGAGTGTACACGTATTTGGATGTGTGTGCGTGTATGGAAATCTGTATGTTAGTTTGTAAGTACTTACTGAAGTTACAAAACTTGGGATTAAGAACATTATTATTTTCGTTGTTATTTTTATGAATAAAGTATGTAAATATGCCTTTGTTTTCAACACAGTTTCTCAAAGTGGTGTTAATGTGCACTTTTGTACAATGAACAAATGTGACATTGTGTACATTAAACAAATGTGACCTTGAGTACAATAAACACATGTGACCTTGTGTACAATAAACAATAGTGACCTTGAGTACAATGAACAATTGTGACCTTGTGTACGTGAACAAACGTGACCTTGTGTACGTGAAGAAACGTGACCTTGTCTGGAATAAACTCCCCCCACCCTGGCCATTAGCCGCGAGCCAGGGGGTCACCAACCCCTTCTCCACCAGACCACTGCAAGTGACACCAACCTCACAACCTACTAGATCCCCTCGACCCTGGGAATTTGCACAATTTTTTTGTTTTGTTTTGTGCTTTCGCTTGTGACCCTTCCCGCGAGGTGTTCTCGTGACATGAAAACTGAATGGAAAGAAAGAGGAAAGGAAATAGTAGAAATATATTGAATGTATTTACAGAGGAGTTGAACGAATTGTGAATTGGTCAAAAACAACAAAAAAAAACCAAACAAGGTAATATGGGTCGTGACGTGAATTCGTGACCAGGTCTGGCTGCTGTATGGAACTTTCTGAAACTTGATACAAGAAAAGTAAAAACAAAATATTTATAAACAAGAGTTTTATTTAAGGAAATGTATTTTGTCTGTGTTTATTTTGTCAACACGACATGTGGTAAAGATTGCTGTTGCATATGGAAGTTGGGGAATTTAATATATAAATGTAACTGTTATGAAGAATTTAAATATTAAGACAAAACATTAAAGATTAAAAGCATCCAATAAATGTACATTGCATAAGATTTATGTTGACAGTAATTTACAAAAGGTATTACTAATATCCTCACAAGGTTTGTGTGCGCCTGTGTGCTCTACAAAGGGTCCACAGGTATGGTGATTGATGATGATGGTGATGGTGATCATGATGGTGATGAATATGATGATGATGATAGTGATGATGATGATGATGATGATGATGATGATGATGTTGATGATGATGATGATGATGATGATGATGATGATGATGATGATGATGATGATGATGATATTGAATGTAAAGTTAAGACAACATAGTAAAATTAAAAGGCTGTAAGATCCTAAATGTCATAAAAGTCATCCAACAAAATCAATGTGTAAACAAAATATTAAACTACAAAAAAACAGTGTAACTACCAAAGATTTAATATATACGTGTGTTCATCTCCGGTTGAATACTTGCCATTTTTTTTTAAATTAGTTTCAAGTTTAAAAAGTCTGGTATGTTTTCCCATCCCACTTCCATATTGTAACTTGCTTGAGTTTTATGCAACTGTATCCCATCCATGAAACCATGAAAAAACTAACTTAACCCCACAATAATCAAACACATCCAGTGCAAGAAGTTGAGTCAACTCGCCCGATGCACGAACTAAAAAGTTTCACCTCATAAGCGTGTTTAATAATAAAGAAACAAATCTTGACGGAAACGATATCCACATTTTGGATACGTGTTAAGCAGTTTTTTGTGTCTAAATGCCACAACGTCAAGACATATCAGCGGCAAGATTTAACCAACCATCACACAGAGGCCAGTTTGTCACCCAGAAAGTTCTCGAATGATGAATACATGGGATTTCATTTGACGCGGAGGTTAATCGATACTTTAATAAAAGCGTCGTATTAACGTATTGATTGTTCGTTAGCCCTAAGCTGTGCAATCCAATATAATTAAACGCAAAAAAATGGTTAATTAATTTTTTTTTAAATTAATTGGATTAGTTGTTTCATGTGAAAACGATAAAAGCACACAGGTGTATTAATAAATGTATGATCAACGTCTTTGCTTAATAACCTACATTAACCTACATGAACCTAAATGAACCTGCACGAACCTACATTAACCTACATTAACCTTCCGAGATTTATACCTTACTTTTGTTCTTCTTCTTCCTACTTCGTTCTTAATTTAACGTTCTAAGATATTTTCCTCCAACATAATTAAGTATTCCGTATAACTTTGTAAAGCACCATACAACCCGTTAACTCCGATTTTAGCCTTGTTTTCGTTCGGATTTGCTTTCATTGCCTTTGTCCAACCAAAACAAACTACAAGGCAGCAGTTGTTTGATTTTGGAGTTGTCTCTCCTAGAAGAGTGGCTGTCCCCAGCTATTGAGCCTCATCTGCCTTAAGGTTTCAAACTTGACACTTTTCGATGTAGAACCCATGAGCTTTACTGACCCGACCACTTCTGTTCTAAATCCACTAAAGTATCATGGCAAAAAATAAATTCGTGGTTTCAATTATCCCACAACTATTCCATTTCACCAAGTGTTTTATGTAGAAATGTTCAGGTTACGCGAAAGCTTAAAGCAACTTTAAAAAAAAACTGGAGTTAGAACTGCCATCTTCTGGGTAAAAGGTGTATATAAATTAAGTTGTTTGTGTGTTGTTTGTGTGCGTATGTACTTGTGTATATGTGTTACTGTGTATCTGTTTTCTGTGTCTATGCCTCTGTATGTCGATATGTTTGTCTGTACATACGATTTTCTTTATACTGCAGCTCTGTATATATATATATATATATATATATATATATATATATATATATATATATATATATATATATATATATATATATATATATATATATATATATATATATATACAGCGTCCCTGCCAGGCATGATGACTCACCCATCTTAACCCCGGGGCACGGGGGAGACACAGCACTGTTGCTTACCGTCAGGAGGCCAGGTCACGGTGACATTAGGGAACATCCGCGCCAAATATCTGGCCGAGAGATTCCTGGACGGGGATTAGGGTGTGGCTCCAGCGAGTTAATCCTGGTCACGTGATCGCGTTAACCCGGCATTGGGACACATGTTTTATCTATTGTATCTAATCCCTTCATCAGAGGAAGTTGATAGACCCGTCCGTTTCTCTCCGAGACCCATCCCCACTCACAGACCCACTCCCCACTCACAGACCCACTCCCCAGTCAGACCCACTCCCCACTCACAGACCCACTCCCCACTCACAGACCCACTCCCCACTCACAGACCCACTCCCCACTCACAGACCCACTCCCCACTCACAGACCCACTCCCCACTCACAGACCCACTCCCCACTCACAGTCCCACTCTCCACTCACAGACCCACTACCCACTCACAGACCCACTCCCCACTCACAGACCCACTCCCCACTCACAGACCCACTCCCCACTCACAGACCCACTCCCCACTCACAGACCCACTCCCCACTCACAGACCCACTCCCCACTCACAGAAATCACCACTCACAGACCCACTACCCACTCACAGACCCACTCCCCACTCACAGACATCCCCACTCATACACTCACACCCCACTCACAGACCCACTCCCCACTCACTGACCCACTCCCCACTCACAGAAATCACCACTCACAGACCCACTCCCCACTCACAGACCCACTCCCCACTCACAGACCCACTCCCCACTCACAGACCCACTCCCCACTCACAGACCCACTCCCCACTCACAGACCCACTCCCCACTCACAGAAATCACCACTCACAGACCCACTCCCCACTCACAGACCCACTACCCACTCACAGAAATCCCTACTCAACCCCACTCCCCACTCACACACTCACTCACACACTCACTCCCCACTCACAGACATCCCCACTCATACACTCACATCCCACTCACAGAACCACCCCCACTCACAGACCCACTCCCCATCCACAGACATCCATTCACCACTCACACAGACACCCCCACTCACAGACCCACCTCACTCACAGACCCCCCCCCCCCCCCCACCATTTACAGACTCTCCCCCTCTCTCCCCATCTCATCTTCCATAGGGCTTCTAAGTCTCGGTCTCTCGCACTAAAAATTCAAAATCTCGTTAGCCAGGGAGAGATGTAAATTTTCTAACTAAATTACGGCCTGATTGTTGGGAACACGATTCCTATTGATAACAAAAAACATGACGGCTGTTTGTTTCTAGGTCACGTTTTACGATTTTGAAAATACCAAAAGTACCCAAAATAAACAATTATTGATGTTTTACTAATAATAGAATCAATAGGCCTAGGTTATTAATAATATCATGTTAATTTTGTAACTAAATTTAGAACAACTTAATACGGATTCGAATAAATAATAACAAAGAGATGGCTTCTTTTAAAAACCCACAATTTAACGCTTGCACCTAGAACCCACCAGTTAAAACTTCTATATAACCCTAATGGTCAGTTTATAAGAAAACTCATTACAAAGGAACCACCATCTCTAGCACCAAGAACCCACTAGTTCACACTCTTCTATATGGCTATAGCTATAATGGTCAGTTTATAAGAAAACTCATTACAAAGGAACCACCATCTCTAGCACCAAGAACCCACTAGTTCACACTCTTCTATATGGCTATAGCTATAATGGTCAGTTTATAAGAAAACTTATTACAAAGGAACCAAAATCTCTAGCACCAAGAACCCACAGTTCACACTGTTTACATAGCACCCTCTCCTGCTTTTAGCGCCTCTACATTTGCTGTTGTTTCTCATTGTCCCCTGGTGCGACTGACCTATCCATTTGAAGCACATCAGGGGTTCTAATATTGTTTATGACATGTACCCCTTTGTTTTTCAGATCGATGGGACTAAGTTCAAATGTAATACAAGGATTAAGAGGACTGAGAGATTATTACTGTATTAATCACGTAAAACGCAAAGTTTACCTAAAAGTAATGTATACAAACAACTCATGCACAAATTCATTTGCAATTTTAGAACCGCAAAACTTGAAGATTTAGCAGGGGATTTAAAAGATAAAGAAGACTAATCAAGTAATGGCTTGCTTTGTTGTCCAATATATGCTTCATAATTTCTAAATTTTTTAAAAGGCATTAAAACTTTTAATTTTTACACAAGATTTATGTACCATAAATCGTAGACAATTATTCAATCAGGTTATCTGATCATCTATCTGAGGTACAAGCTGCATATCTTACGCGGTGGAACATACTCAGTACAAAGCTCCTACCCTAATTTATAAAGTTGACACAAAAAACATTTAATAATGTAATGAAACATCTTGCTTTTTTCTCTATCCACTCTACCATCCACGTGTTTAAAGTCTAAAACAAATAACAATACTATGTTGTTGTTACAAGCGTGTAATATCCACTTTCCTACCATCCTATATAACATATAAGCAAACAATAATTAAACGTGGATAATAAAATCATTCAATATCCACTTTCTCATACCCCTCCTACATAACATCCAAAAAAAAACAATAATTTAATGTTGACATTGCAAACATGTAATATTTACTTTCCCATCCCATCACGCACCCCCCCCCCCCTCCACCCCCGCTCCTCAATAACATAAAAAAAAACAATATAATGTTGACATTAAAAACATTCAATATCCACTCCCCCCCCCCCCCTCTCCTCCATAACATACAAAAAACAAACAATTTAGTGTTGAGGTTACAAACATTAAATATCCACTCTCCAATTCATCCCCCCACCCCCCACCCCCACACACACTTCCATGACACCCAAACAAACGCTGATGACATCGCTTCTATTAAGAGGTCGCACGCACTTCAACGCCCTCCATTTTCCTGCTCGCTAGCCGAACCAACAAATAGCCTCCTCCCAACAGTGTATAAAGCAAAATGGCCGCCGATGTGATACGGAGTCCATTTACTATGACGTCAGTTTCATTGGCGGTATCACCTTTATCTGTTAAAGCGAGAATAAGAACCGTTAAGCTTTAAAATCCACTAAACCAACATAAATTGTCTTTAGATTTACCTACAAGTAGGAGTGAAAATAGAAGCGTTGGTTGCAAAAGGTAAAGTTGATCGGAATTAAAATTAGTTACAGTGTTTCTACCAGACTTTTTTCTCCGGGGGGGGGGGGGGCGGACTATATTTGAAGGTATATATTTTCTATATAAATTCCATTTAGTTTGGGAAGCGGTAGAGATGCCTGGAAGACACTCAGGTCACAAACTTAAGATGTATGTATTGTAAGAAAAAAAAGAGTAAAATTATAATCATTATTGTCAGCCTATTACTTGTCAAATGAGTTTATGCCTATTTTATGTAAAACTCTTTTCTTTCATACTAATGTGTGCAGAGCCTACTTCTTTTTTTTCATTGTGAAAGTCTGCATTTATTTTCTAACGAATCTGAGTATTTCTAGCTTCCATTCGTATTTAAGGTAAAAATAAATCTCTAGTTCATCCTTTAGACAAATTCGTGTTCCGGAAATGTGCTAATTATTTGTAGATGACGTCAGCGATTATCAAAATAGACACGCTAAAAATAAATAACAGTAAAACCCGTCGGCTTAAAATAGATTTTTATGCTTTAATAACATCTCTGGGTTAAGGAAATCCTCTCAACCCATTAACCACCGTTGGGTTATTAAATCCCATAATGCCTTTCTCCGAAGAGATATCACTGTGGTTATTTTTTCTCCTCCTAGAGCTAGCCTTGATCTATTCACACCGACCATTAGAATAACTAGTTATCATTTTATGTGTGAGACATGATAAAATGACGAGGGACGGAAATAGAGAAATGCATAGAGGTCTGAGCTTTTCTTTGTTCGTCGTGAACGTTCGCGTTTATGTAGGTGTGGGGGGGGGGGGGTGTGGTTGAATCAATGCATGCTCACTTCTCATGCAGATGGTCAGTGGTGTAGTTGTTGTTTTTTTATTTAAAATGTAAAAATTTCTAACTGTAATTTGACGGTTTTATATCTGACAGAAACCCTGCCCTGCCCTTCCCTCTCCCTCCCCCCCCCCCCATCCGAGTTTCAAACTTGACCTTAATTCAGTTTGAAAATAATATAATTTTATAATTTCTATCGTCATATTTTGACCTTTATTGCTCA
Organism: Physella acuta; assembly: GCF_028476545.2. Lineage (NCBI taxonomy): Eukaryota > Metazoa > Mollusca > Gastropoda > Physidae > Physella > Physella acuta. The sequence continues at coordinate 70,823 of NW_026732289.1, forward strand.
TTTTTGGCTTCAATTGTATTCTAAGTTAAGTTGTCTCCCTTGTTCTATTTAGAGTCTAGTCATCTCCCTTTGTTTCTATTTTTACTTAAAGTGTTCCCATCGTTCTCGATGATCGATTGAGTTTCCTATTGTTTAAGTGAGTATGTTATGATGTCTTCACTCCGTCCCCCAAGCCATCCTATTGTTTAAGTGAGTATGTTATGATGTCTTCACTCCGTCCCCCAAACCATCCTATTGTTTAAGTGAGTATGTTATGATGTCTTCACTCCGTCCCCCAAACCATCCTATTGTTTAAGTGAGTATTGTATGATGTCTTCACTCCGTCCCCCAAACCATCCTATTGTTTAAGTAAGTATGTTATGATGTCTTCAGTCCGTCCCCCAAACCATCCTATTGTTTAAGTGAGTATGTTATGATGTCTTCACTCCGTCCCCCAAACCATCCTATTGTTTAAGTGAGTATGTTATGATGTCTTCACTCCGTCCCCCAAACCATCCTATTGTTTAAGTGAGTATGTTATGATGTCTTCACTCCGTCCCCCAAACCATCCTATTGTTTAAGTGAGTATGTTATGATGTCTTCACTCCGTCCCCCAAACCATCCTATTGTTTAAGTGAGTATTGTATGATGTCTTCACTCCGTCCCCCAAACCATCCTATTGTTTAAGTGAGTATGTTATGATGTCTTCACTCCGTCCCCCAAACCATCCTATTGTTTAAGTGAGTATGTTATGATGTCTTCACTCCGTCCCCCAAATCATCCTATTGTTTAAGTGAGTATTGTATGATGTCTTCACTCCGTCCCCCAAACCATCCTATTGTTTAAGTGAGTATGTTATGATGTCTTCACTCCGTCCCCCAAACCATCCTATTGTTTAAGTGAGTATGTTATGATGTCTTCACTCCGTCCCCCAAACCATCCTATTGTTTAAGTGAGTATGTTATGATGTCTTCACTCCGTCCCCCAAACCATCCTATTGTTTAAGTGAGTATGTTATGATGTCTTCACTCCGTCCCCCAAACCATCCTATTGTTTAAGTGAGTATGTTATGATGTCTTCACTCCGTCCCCCAAACCTTCCTATTGTTTAAGTGAGTATATTATTATGATATCTTCACTCTGTTCCCCCAAACCTTTATTCAACAATTGTTATTTTAAATTGGAGACGGTGTGTTTTTGCTTAAACTATTCATGGTTTGTTTTTTGTTTTTTTTTTGTGTTTTATTTCCTCTCAAATGTGAAAAGCTGTCAGACTTCCGAGTATACGGTAAACTTGATTTCGTCAAAAGCTACAACGACTGACATTACGCTGACGAAATCAATTCACTAATTGAGTTGACTAATTACGCTCAACGATTACGTTGATCGATTAAAATGACCAATTAAGTTGACCAGAAATCGACCAATTAGGTCTCTCATTTTTTTTCTCTTACAGAACTTCACAGATCGTTTGTAATCTAATCTTTCACAAGTTTGCCCGTGAACGGAAGGAAAGGAGGGGGTGGGGGAACCAAAGTATGACATAGACTGGCGTAAGACCAGGTAAGGAACTATTCCAGATCCGACGACCTAACATGGAGTTGGATTGGAGACAGAGGCGTAGCGACGGTGGTGGGGGGTACACATTTCCCCGGGCGCCACCCATAGTGGTGCCAAAATATGCTCATTTTAGCTGCTATTTTGAATTATAATTATAAATATAAAAAATATAGGGGGGGGGGCGCCAAATTGAACGTTTGCCCCCGGGCGCCCGGAGGGGTCGATACGCCTCTGATTGGAGATTGTGTAATGATTTCATTGACACAAACTTATGTGTGGTCCCTCCTTCTTCTTCGTTCTTGATTGAAAAATCGGAGGGGATCAAGAAATAAGTCCAATATCACAGTTTTCGTCCAAACTAGTTAGTTAGGCAGTGCATATTTTTTTCAAAAACAGACGACGATGAAATATTTCTGCTGCACTGGCTACACTTCGGGTCAACTTTTGGAACAAACGAAGATGAAATGCACAGAATGATTTCAGCTAGACAGGCTAGACCGCAAAAGAAACATAAAATGAAAACAGGCCAAGCGTGAAATCTAGCAGCGTGCTCTTTGATGCCAATATGTCTTCGACGTCAACAAGAAGCCTGTAGATCTACGTCTTTTGGTTCTTTATGGCTTTCTCTGGAATCTGATTGTTATTGTTTTTCTGGGTATTTTTATCAATATGTGTTTTAGCTGATGTATGTACAAGAAATTAAAGACCTGTTATAGAGTTTAAAAAGTGTTTGATGACATACAACCGATTAAATGTGTGGAATAACTAATAAGAGAATTATTAAAATTAACTAGAACTTTGCGTTTCTGGTTTCGTTTGCTGTGGTTTATTTTAGAGAGGTGAGAAAAAGTTTGGGGAAAAAATGTTGAGGATTACGTATATTTTTTTTTAAATTCAAGTTTAATCATGAGCCCTAAATTATTGCGATATGTTGGGAGGGAGGGGGTATTTGTATAGCTCTTGCTACGTTATGTATTGTTAATTATTGTTACGTCCCTTGTTATTATGTATATCGTAGTTACGTCCCTTGTTTATCGTGTAGCTGGAGTGTTCCTGTGAGTTAGTTAACTACAGATAGAGCAGAGACAAGACGTGTCGTCTATGCTGTCTGTAATAATAAAGTACAAGGTTAACTCAGAGAACTGTTTATTTAAGTAATGTTACAGCTCTGACATTTTTTTTGTTCGCCATTTGTGCTGATTAAAACAGATTTTTAAAAATTCAGTACAGGTTGTAGGGTCCCTGAGTCCACCCAGCTCTAATGGGTACCCAACTCATGTTAGTGAAAGTAAAGGCAGCTGGGCATAGTGCTGACCACACTATCCCTTTAAATGTCACATGGACAGTCAGGTTCGAAAAGGGAGCTTAACTTTTAACAGACTGATGCAGAGTGTATCTGTTTTCTTTGACTTTGATGTAGGAAGGAAATATATGATTAAATGTATGTTAAGATTTCAATTTTTTTTTCTCTAAACTCTTTATACTATAGTGACAGTTAAGTCACGGACTGAATGAAATAGCCAATCAAAGAAATGGAAATAAAATAACATTTTTATTTACCTTGTCTTGAAAAGTACGAAACCGAATTAGTTGTTGAAACCCATTCCCTTCTGAATAATGAGCACACTTTTGTAACCGATTATATTCTAATCTCTTTGATCTAAGAGTTTTATTTGAAAGTTCTTTAGGAAAGACGAATTGGAGCTTAAATTACACAGAGAAAATACTGAGTAGACAAGGGGTCGGCATGGTCGAGTCGGTAAAGCTCATGGTTGCTAAACCGAAAAGTCTCGAGTTCGAACCCTTGCTGCCTTGTAGTTTGAAATCGGAGTCAATGGCCTCAATGGCGCATAACCAGTTGATACGTATCCCTAATTGTGCAGGCGTGGTCGAGTCGGCAAAGCTCATGGTTATAAATTCGAAAAAAAAAGTCTCGAGTTCAAACCCTCTGGCAGATAAGGCTCGATCCCTTCCAACACTAAAAATAAAGAACGAAGAAGAAAAAGAAGAAGAATGAGTATACAACAATTATTGTAACCGTATCAATTATTCAATGCCGTTGTTTTTAGGTTAGGCTGGTGTGTATGCAGGAAGACGTGGTAAACCACTTTTTTTATTCTTCCACATAGTATGTTGGGTATCTGCTAAAGCTGAGACGCCTCAATGAAACTCTTCCGTGACTAGTATTAGACTCACGCCTATGCTTTGATTAGTTTAAAGTGAAGGAGTCTCGAACGATGTCACATAGGCACGTCGCTATAGGGCTGGTAAGTAGGTCACCAACCAGTTCTGAGGCTCAATAAAACCTGCCTGAGCCGTAGAACTATTTGGTGACCTACTTACCAGCCCTATAGGACTTAGACCCCTGCCTTCTATAGTAGCTCAAAGACCTTCAGCTCGTCGAAGACTTCAAAAGACACTTCCTGTTCAGTCTGGTTTCGATCCTGCACCCTGCAATACTCTATTGTTATCTATAATAAAAGTTAGTGATGTGCTTGCAACAGTATTTTAAAAAATCAACACAAAACATAATGAAATAATATTTTATTTATTTTACTAATAAATATTCCAGGATCTGACCAGTACAAAGCATCAAATGGCTCACATTGAACCTTAACAGATGCATATAAAGCTACAGACAGTTTTTTTGTTATATAGGTGGGATGAAAAGGTTGGGGTAGGGGGGGGGTCAAAGGTATTTGAATCACGTGACACACAAGCATGCAGCAGACGTGACCTAACCCAGATACTGACTCACACGTACCTGGTGGTATAAGGTGTGAAACAATGACTTTAGAAACGAAAAGACATGGACCCATTTATTTTTATTTATTAAGTTTTTGGTTTTTTCATCTTTCAACACTATAATAATTTTGAAGAAAACAAAGAGATCTTATACTAGATTAAACCAAAATAAACCAAAGAGCTCTTACACTAGACGAAAAATAAAACAAAGACCTCTTATACTAGACCAAACTAAAATAAAACAAAAGATCTTATACTAAACCAAACTAAAACAAAGAGATATTATACTAGACCAAACTAAAATAAAACAAGACTCCTTAACCAGGATTATTTTTTTAAAAATATGATTGACCGGTAGCTCTTAGCTGGGATAACACAGTCATAAGCATCTGAGATTACAATCTCTACTTATAGTTAAGGTTAAAGAAAATTTATTACGCTTAGTTTTGTCATATAAAGACGCTCTCTTATGTAGGAATTAACGGAAGAATAATTTTTATTTTTATCCAGAAAAAGAAAAAACAAAATCAATGAAAGGGGAGTTAATTATTTAGGATATGGGGAGTCGAGAATATTTGAATTACATCCCTGGAGGGCGTTCATGTTTTAAGTGATTCTTGACTTCAATTTTCTACAAACCTACACACGGAAAATATATGTGCATTGGGTGGGTGGGGGAGGGGGGTTACACTTTGAGGTGGGTGTGGGGTTGGTGGGTTCGTCTCTTAAAGATAAATAAAAAGGGTTGCTAATTCAAGTGTTACATCCAACAAAAATACAAAAACAAAATACTGCAAAAGTAAAATTACACTTAGATTTAATTATATAATTAATATTACATGGCTATAGGAATCTACTAATTTGATATATAATATTATGATGTTGATAGACAAATATATATCTAAGCGTATACATATATATATATATATATATATATATATATATATATATATATATATATATATATATATATATATATATATATATATCAATATATGCATTCACGTACGTATACAGTATACGTTTACACACACACACACATACACACACACACACATATATATATATATATATATATATATATATATATATATATATATATATATATATATATAGGCCTATATATATATATAACACAAGACACACGTCACATACACATGCGATCGCCCTGCTACTAATTTTTGTCACTTTGGTATTGAGTAGATATAAATACACGCTATAGATATTTACACATGTAATTTTAACTTGCACTATTATACACTGGGTTGTTGCCTCGCTGGATTGTATGTTTTCTAACCGTTGTTGTATACACTATCTACTGCAAAGGGAAATAAGAACGGCAGAAAAAAAAAAGCATCGTTGTTTTCCTTGAATGGATTTTTTTGAGTGGATTTGGGTTCGAATCCCATTAGATAACATGCGGCCTACAAACAGACAGTATCGTCATTCTTGTAGAACATCGCTATGAGTTGTGTTTGGTAAAGTTTATAGTAATGCAACTATGGCATACGATTTTATCGTGTCTGTCAAAGACTATCGTTGTAAAAATATGTCATACTATTTAATTGTGTCTGTTACGGTTTATCATAATAAAAATATGCCATACTATTTTATTGTGTCTGTTACAGTTTATCATAATAAAAATATGCTATACTATTTTATTGTGTCTGTTGCAGTTTATCATAATAAAAATATGCCATACTACTTAATTGTGTCTGTTAAAGTTTATCATAATAAAAATATGCCATACTATTATATTGTGTCTGTTACAGTTTATCATAATAAAAATATGCCATACTATTTTAAATCTTCTGTAGTAGACAACTACGATATAATTTCTTACTACAGGGCTTGGGTCATTTTCTAAATAAGAATCACTCGTACTGGACACACGTTTAATGAATTACTAAAGTTCTTATGTCTCTATCTAAATATAAATGCAAGGAGCCGGTCATACGCAGCGCTAATTTATAACAAATGCAGAATACAATCAACGTGTTGGATATAATCTCTAAACGGAGATGTATAAAAACAATTCATTTTACGCTTTACCGGTTAGTAAAATTTAATTAAACAGTGTCATCTTCACATCCCAAATGTCAACTGTCATTCAGTCATCGCAGATGTCACCAGTACCTAAGTCATCACAAATGCCACCCGAAGCTTCATATAAAAACATCAACAAACAAAACATCGCAACAACAGAAAAAAAAGCCTTTAAAATTTCAGTAGATGAGCGTTTGCTCTACACTATGGCAAACAGGTCTGTAACTTGAACTGATAAACTAAAGGCATAAAAACATGCCATTTTGTATTCGGTAGTGTAGACAGAGAAAAATGCACATTGATGTAGACGAGTAACGTTGTATTATGATTCCTACTGTGGCGACCTAACCTCTTCATTCCCTTCTGGAAATTTCTAAATAATGCCATCCATAGACATATATATATATATATATATATATATATATATATATATATATATATATATATATGTAAATACATATATACATATTTTATATGTGTGTATATATATATAAATATATATACACATATATACATATACATATATATACATGTATATATATATATATATAACATATATGTATATATCCTTCGTTTAAAACAATTCGCCCAATATTTTTAGATTGGTTACATTAGATTAGAAAAAAAAATTTAGTTTTTCTTAAGTTTCTTTTTGTTCTTGTTCCACTTGCGGGTGAGGATGCGATGCTTGGAGCTCTTGAAGTCCCGGTACTTCCTGCCCGTGTTATGCTCCAGCTCCATGTAGCTCTCGATCTTGTTCAGGTTGTGTCGCTCAGCGTGTTCGCGCCTCTGTCGTCGTCTGCCCCGTCTGGCGCGCAGTTGTCTCTTGCCCCGTGGGTTGTTTCTGGGAGGGGGAGGGTGACAGAAGATTTAGATAGGTGAGTTGAACTACTAGATGATGGTTCTTGATACAGCTAATGGTTCTTGACATAGCTAATGGTTCTGTAACTACTAGCTAATGGTTCTTGAACTACTAGCTGATGTTTCTGTAACTACTAGCTAATGGTTCTTGAACTAACAAGCTGATGGTTCTTCTTGAACTGCTAGCTAATGGTTCTGTAACTACTAATCGATGGTTCTTGAACTGCTAGCTGATGGTTTTCTAACTACTAACTGATGGTTCTTGAGCTACTAACTGATGGTTCTTGAATAACTAGCTGATGGTGCTGTAACTACTAGCTGATGGTTCTTGAACTGCTAGCTGATGGTTCTCTAACTACTAACTGATGGTTCTTGAATAACTAACTGATGGTTCTTGAATAACTAACTGATGGTTCTTGAGCTACTAACTGATGGTTCTTGAATAACTAGCTGATGGTTCTTGAACTACTAACTGATGGTTCTTGAATAACTAGCTGATGGTTCTTGAACTACTAACTGATGGTTCTTGAATAACTAGCTGGTGGTTCTTGAACTACTAACTGATGGTTCTTGAATAACTAGCTGATGGTTCTGTAACTACTACCTTCTAGCTGCTAAAATCTAGCTGACGATAGGTACATAAAGGGTGGACTGGCCCGCCGGTCTATCGGAAAAAATCCCGGTGTATCCCCAAACGGTGCTGTGCTAGGCCTATTTGTTCTTTGATTTTTTAGTTTAAATTACATTTTTTGGTACTTCTCTATTGTACTTTCCACCATGTTAAAGCGTAAAATTCAATTAAATGGGGGTAAATATACACAAAGTTTCAATGTGAAGTTGGGACAGCATTAAAAATGTCCCTTGCCTCTTAGAAACAGCCAGTCTATCCCAGGGTAGATAGCCTCGACAGAGGTTGGGTCAATGCCCCCCACACACACACCTCTCCCCCTCAACCTACCTGTTTCTCTGCCTGCGGTTTGCGTACAGGAGAGTGCTGAGAGCCTCGTCCCCGCTGACCCTTCCCCCCCCCCCTCCCACACCTCTTCCCCTCAACCTACCTGTTTCTCTGCCTGCGGTTTGCGTACAGGAGAGTGCTGAGAGCCTCGTCCCCGCTGATCCTCCCCCACACGCCGATCACCGAGTCCTCGATCTGACTCTCGTCACCGCCCCGGAGAATCCTGAAGTAGCCTTTCTCACCCCAGTCGGTGCCCCAGGAGTTGGCGCAGATCTGGAAGTGGTCAGAGCGTGGTAAGAATGGTATAAACATTTCAGTCATGTAACATATATATCGAGAATCTGGGGATCTGATAGGGGTAATACATCTGTCATGTAAACAATATATCAAGGATCTGGGGTTCAGTTAGGGGTAAAAATCTGTCATGTAATCAGGGATCTGAGGTTCTGTTAGGGGTAAAACATCTGTCATGTAAACAATGTATCAAGGATCTCGGGTTTTGTTAGGGGTAACACATCTGTCATGCAAACAATATATCAAGGATCTGGGGGCTCTGTTAGGGGTAACACATCTGTCAAGTAAACAATAGATCAAGGAATTGAAGTTCTGTTAAGGGTAACACAGAGATTATATAGACAATATATAAAGAATTTAGGATCAGTTTGTTTCACAGGAGTCGTGTAAGTAATAGACCAAGGACATTGGGATCAGATGGGAACACAGGGGTGTTATAAGTAATTGACCAGGGACCTGGGAGTCGGTGGGGGGGGGGGTCATTCAAGGGTCTTGTATGCAACAAAACAGGTCCCTCTAGGTACAGATATTCATGTAGATCCAACTAGAGTAGTAGGCATACAAATTGTATAGAGGCTGACCACATATAAAATTGTATAGAGGCTGACCACATATAAAATTGTATAGAGGCTGACCACATATAAAATTGTATAGAGGCTGACCACATATAAAATTGTATAGAGGCTGACCACATATAAAATTGTATAGAGGCTGACCACATATAAAATTGTATAGAGGCTGACCACATATAAAATTGTATAGAGGCTGACCACATATAAAATTGTATAGAGGCTGACCACATATAAAATTGTATAGAGGCTGACAACATATAAAATTGTATAGAGGCTGACAACATATAAAATTGTATAGAGGCTGGCAACATATAAAATTGTATAGAGGCTGACAACATATAAAATTGTATAGAGGCTGGCAATATACAATTGTATAGAGGCTGACAACATATAAAATTGTATAGAGGCTGGCAACATATAAAATTGTATAGAGGCTGACAACATATAAAATAGTATAGAGGCTGACAACATATAAAATTGTATAGAGGCTGACAACATATAAAATTGTATAGAGGCTGACAACATATAAAATAGTATAGAGGCTGACAACATATACAATTGTATAGAGGCTGACAACATATAAAATTGTATAGAGGCTGGCAATATACAATTGTATAGAGGCTGACAACATATAAAATTGTATAGAGGCTGGCAACATATAAAATTGTATAGAGGCTGACAACATATAAAATAGTATAGAGGCTGACAACATATAAAATTGTATAGAGGCTGACAACATATAAAATTGTATAGAGGCTGACAACATATAAAATAGTATAGAGGCTGACAACATATACAATTGTATAGAGGCTGACAACATATAAAATTGTATAGAGGCTGACAACATATAAAATAGTATAGAGGCTGACAACATATAAAATTGTATAGAGGCTGACAACATATAAAATAGTATAGAGGCTGACAACATATAAAATTGTATAGAGGCTGACAACATATAAAATTGTATAGAGGCTGGCAACATATAAAATTGTATTTCAAAAATAAAACGAGACTACACTGACGTACGGTACATACAATCTTCACATTAAAATGGCTAGCCTGTAACAGTGGCGTAGCTACCGTAAAGCTAGCTTAAGCAAGGCATAGGGGCCCAAGGCAAATAGGGGCCCTTTTTTGAAAGTTTTAGGGGGGGGTGCAAATCGAAAGTTTGAGGGGAGGTGCAAGTCGAAAGTCTGAGGGGGGGGGGGGTGCAAATCGAAAGTCGCTAACACTTTTTTCATAGGGGCCCAAGAATCCTAGCTACGCCACTGGCCTGTAAATAGTTGGCAGTTGCCTAAAAACCCATTCTGCTACTAGCTTCCATGCCCCATGTTTTTCATGCAATTAGTTCCCTTTTCGAAACGAATGCTCAAGTAGAGTTCACCTGTTACTGTAACCTCGGCATATATGATATAGTTTGGTGAGCACTATGCCCAGCCGCTTTTACTTTCCTTAACGTGTGTTAGGTACCCATCAGAGCGAGGTGGGCTCAGTTGAACTGATTCGTACTCGATACTTTGGTGTTATTAGACTAGCACTCAACCGCTAGACTACGCCGTCCCTTTCTCCGTAACACATAAATGACTAAAGTTTATGAAATTCCCATGAAACTTTAACCCATTTTCTATTTACAACTAGAAAGCTGGAATTATCACTGTAGAATACAGTAGATGTCAACAGTAATACTCACCCAGTATTTGATTATGTCCCCTTCAAAATTTCTCTCCACTCCCCATCTGTGTAATGGTAGAAAGTTATAAGAATAGACGTTTTTTTTTAAAATATTTATTTGTTTCCTTTCTAAAATTCTCGTTCATATGCTTCTAAATAACATCAAAACACCATCCACCATCCACTAAGAGCACCAGCAACACACCAGCAACACACCACCAACACACCACTGACCCAATAATCCTGACCGAATGGACGCCATCAACACACCACCAAACCACCACACAAACACCACCAACACACCACCAACACACCACCAACACACCACCTACACACCACCAACACACCACCAACACACAACACACCACCTTCCCACACTGACCCAATAATCCTGACCGAATGGACGCCAGACTTGAGATTTTTATCTGGTTCGTTCTTCCTCTTGACGATGTTGGTGTAGCGGTAGATACCGTGGCTGTAGAGGAAGAAATCTTCCTTCACCAACATAACGGCTGGAGGAACAAAAATATCATTTCAATCAATTTTTTTTTCACTGTAATGGATTTGTTTCAATTATTGTTTATAATCATTGCAAATTTCGTCTCAACTTATGCCAGCCAATATATTATAATTTGTGCTATTTACGAAATTGATTTAAGCTGTTTTTTTTAATTTATATATTTAGTTGTATAGATAGAAACGTGTTCTGAAATATAAAAAAATAAACGGATTCAGGGGACGCTACCTTGAACTGGACCATTTTCCATAATTTCGATCATTATCTCCCTTTCCTGAAAAAAAACAAATAATGTTATAAATAGCTAATACAGCCAAATCTTTTGTTAAAAAAGAGATATCGTTAGCAGTAATAGAGTGATTCTACTAAATGTGTTTATATTAACAAGATTGGGGGGGGGGGGGGGGGGGGTGGACATTATCGTTAATAATTTGTATCAGGAAACGGTGTTTGGGCCCTTAAAAATACAAGGACAGAGAAATGGAATATCTCTACGCCATCGAAAGGGTAATTTTTACAGTAAAATCCAGTTTATATATAGAAAACATACGGTGTCTTAAAAACGTAAAACAACTTTGTAGCTGTATTAAGCTTTTTAACTTTTTTTTTAAATTTCTGTGTAGCGTTTCGTTACGCCTTTCAAAGAACTAAACATTACTCCTTTCTTTACCCTATACACCTACCCTCCCCCTCCCTTTTTCAATTAAATTCAACCATTCCCCTTCATCCATCACCCGTCACACCAATTAACTTACCATTATCCATGCGGCTCACACCTAGTTAACCAACATACCCGACGACGAAACTTAACTTACTACCCACACAATCCTAAACACCAAATTTTCCTACCCTTACACCAACGTTTTCCCACCGCCACCACCAATTTTAGCCACCCCCTCTACCTTAAATACCAAATTTTGCCACCCCGACCCCACAATTTTCCAACCCCCACCACTAGACTCCCCAACCCACCACTAGACTCCCCAACCCACCACAAGACTACCCACCCCCACCACTCCCCCCACCACTCCCCCCACCACTCCCCCCACCTACCTCACTAGTCTCCCCACCCCCACCACTAGTCTCCCCACTGCCACCACTAGACCCCCACCCCCCCTACCCCACTTTCCACCAATACTTACCGACGGCCGGATCCTGTAGGGCGGGGTGGACATGAAACGTTTCCCTACTTTGTACTCCCGTCCACTCGGACACCTGGGGTTGGCTCCAGAGATCAGGCACTGGGGCTTGACGCCTGGGGGCGGGACGGTGTAGGGGTAGCACTCCTCACTCACCACTCTGTGGACACAGGATCAAACCTAATCAGGTACTTCCTCATTACCCCCGCCCGTGTATGTATAAAACTCGTGTCAACACAACTAACAACCTCACCAGAATGTTACCTAGATCTATTCGCGGATTAGTAATTTTATTTAAAAGTGAATTATGTAATAAATCGTTTCTTTGATTATAAGCCTTAACTATCACAAAAGCTAACCTTGACTCGAAACTCAACTGTAAAAAAATTATTTTAAAATAAAACCACCCTGAAAGAAAACTGTATTCAAACTGTAAACTTACATGTTAATTAAACCGTAATTTCACTACCCCTCCCCTTCCGCATTCCCGAATTATTTTGTATTTTGTAACGCGAACACAACACACTCACATACACCTATGCATTGTAAAAACTCACAGCCAAATTTTCTGAGGTGTCACCAGGTCAACTCCACGTGCTCATCTATCAAAGTCTGACCCCCAAGCCCACACAACCACACTCTCACACATGCAGTACCATCAGGCCTTGTCCAAGAGTTCAGCCATCAAATCTGCCACCCCCCCCTCCACAAACTCACACGCTGACCCATGTTTTGTAAAGTACTACCAAGCCCCTGTCTAAGTGTCCATCTATCTAACCTCGAACCTCCCCCCCCCCACACACACACAAGCACACACACACACACACACACCGACCCATGTTTCCTGAGGTACCACCAGGCCCTGTCCAAGTGTCCCACACAACCCCTTCGCCCCACCCCCACCCCCATACACACACTGACCGATGTTTCCTGAGGTACCACCAGGCCCTGTCCAAGTGTCCCACACAACCCCTTCCCCCCACCCACCCCCCCCCCCCCACACACACACTGACCCATGTTTCCTGAGGTACCACCAGGCCCTGTCCAAGTGTCCCACACAACCCCTTCCCCCCACCCACCCCCCCCCCACACACACACACTGACCCATGTTTCCTGAGGTACCACCAGGCCCTGTCCAGGTGTCCACCACACCCCCCACACACACACAACCAACACACACACACACACTGACCCATGTTTCCTGAGGTACCACCAGGCACTGTCCAAGTGTCCCCCCCCCCCACACCCCCCCCCCCACACACACTGACCCATGTTTCATGAGGTACCACCAGGCACTGTCCAAGTGTCCCCCCCCACACCCCCCCCCCACACACACTGACCAATGTTTCCTGAGGTACCACCAGGCACTGTCCAAGTGTCCCCCCCACACCCCACAACACACACACAGAGCCATGTTTCCTGAGGTACCACCAGGCACTGTCCAAGTGTCCCCCACACACCCACCCCCACACACACACACTGACCCATGTTTCCTGAGGTACCACCAGGCACTGTCCAAGTGTCCCCCCCACACCCCCCCCACACACACACACACTGACCCATGTTTCCTGAGGTACCACCAGGCACTGTCCAAGTGTCCCCCCCACACCCCCCCCACACACACTGACCCATGTTTCCTGAGGTACCACCACGCCCTGTCCAAGTGTCCCACACCCCCTCCCCCCCACACACAACCAACAAACACAACCAACACACACACACACACTGACCCATGTTTCCTGAGGTACCACCAGGCCCTGTCCAAGTGTCCCACCCCCCCCCCCTGCCCCAACTCCCCCCCCCCCACACACACACACAAATACTGACCCATGTTTCCTCAGATACCACCAGGCCCTGTCCAAGTGTCCACCTTCACACGCCGTCTGGAAGTGTGTGTTACAGGAGAGCAGATGCTGCACCGACAGCTGGTCTTTGATGGCACCGTCCGTCTCTATACTCAGCCTGTCGGCCAAGACAGCTGGAGGGATAGAAGGGGGATAACTATAGCAACTATTATCAATGCTCAGTCTTTATGTTAAGTGCGGCGATAAAACCAAAGGGAAAGAACTACAGCTACCATTATCAATACTCAGTCTATGCCAATACCAAGGATAAAACAAAACATAAGGGAGAGAACTACAGTTACCAAATGCACACAGTGGTAAAATTTTTAGGTTTTTAGTTTAATTTTTTATTATAACTGACAATTTAGAAAAAGGTTAGGACAATGTTTGATTATTTTCACTAAAGAATAATGTTATAGATAATGACATGGGGAGCAATGCACCCTTAGGCAAAAGTGATAAGCTAACGCTTATGATACCCAACACATTTGGGGTTCAAGTATTGTTTAGGATGAGAATTCTGTCAGGAATCGGATTTAAGTCCAGTACTTTAGTTTAGTTAGTGCTGCCCTTACAGTTTTAGAAATCGGAAAAGTGTTAGTGCTAGTTATGACAATCGTAGGTGTAGAGGGTTTCTTTTTTTTTTCTTTTTTTTTTTTTTATTTATTTTTTTTTTTTTTTTTTGCTGTATTTATTTATCTAAAGAAAAATTACATTAAGCTTAGGTAGACTTTCTTAGGGGGGGGGGGGGCGACACTGTTAAAAGCATATAATTTTTATATAAATTTCATTTCGTTCGGGGGGGGGGGGGGGCGATAGACTTTCTTCGTGGGGGCTCCGAAGAGATGCCTGGAAGAAACTCTGACCCCGCCATGTACCTGTGGTCGAGTGGGCCCACGACGAGCCACAGTTCCCCTGGTCCGTGATGGGGTGTATCAGCCCGGGCCATTTCTCGCGGGCGTCGAACCTCTCGGGGATCGTCTCGACGGGCACCTTGATGGGCGTCATGTCCACCACGTTCTGTGCCAGCTGGAAGGTGCCCAGTCTGTAGCGGACCCCATCGTCCAGGGTCAGGCCCCAGAGCTTTGATTGATTGCGGGCCTTCCACCTATATCACGTGACAAGAACCTCATGCAGGCATTACTCGTTCTAAATATAACTTTTTTTCTTTTTTTATTTACTTATATATGTATGTATATATATATATATATATATATATATATATATATATATATATATATATATATATATATATATATTAACTATACACATATATATATATATATATATATATATATATATTAACTATACATATATATATATATATATATATATATATATATATATATATGGTTAATATATATATATATATATATAAACTATATATATATATATATATATGTATAGTTAATATATATATATATATATATATATATATATATATATATATATATATATTATATATATATATATATTAACTATATATATATATATATATATTAACTATATATATATATATATATATATATATATATATATATATATATATATATATATATATATATATATATATATATATATATATATATATATATAATTTTCAAAATTGCATTTTTTGGCTCATTTCAAAAATATTTTTTTCACAGCTTTTATTAACTTAATTAACAATATAAAAATAACTAAATCTATATAGAATTTATTTTCAAAGTTGCGTTTATTTATTATAAGTAAGCTATATATTAAAAAAATAGAGGCGCGTGACTTACGTAAAGGGACCGTCGTTGATGGCGTCTATAATTTCTGGTCGTATAAGACAGACGTGGTTGGTGCACTGCCACTCGTAGCGTGAGTACGGCTGGGTGTAGAGCTCACAGGTGCTGGGGGTGAGAGGGGACAGGTGGGGTGACACGTGGGGTTACAGGTTTTATGACAGGTGGGGGTGACACGTGGGGTCACAGGTTTTATGACAGGTGTGGTGACACGTGGGGTTACAGGTTTTATGACAGGTGTGGGTATATATGTGTGCGTGTGTGTGTATATGTGTTTGAGTGAGTGCGTGTGTGTTTATGTGTGTGGGAGAGAGTGTTTGTGTGTTTATGTATGTGGGAGAGAGTGTGTGTGTGTGCGCGCACGTGCGCTCGTGCGTGCGTGCGTGCGTGTGTGTGTATGTGTGTGTGTGTGCGTTTGTGTAGAGTACTTGTGTGTATTTGTATTAGTCTTCGTGTGTAAGTATATTTGTATGTCTATCTAAATTGACAAAACGTAGGATTAAATAACATTGATGTTGGTTTTTTTTATAAATAATGTGAAGAAACCTCTGTTTTTAAAAATTATTATTATTCATTTATTATGTAACCCGAGTAAATGTGCCCTATTGTTAAGTATCCGTCTTTCTATCTTTCTACTTGTAACGCTGTCTAGCTGTACATGTCTATATGTCTCTACCTCTGTTTACCTATCTGGTTACCTATCCATCTGTCTGTCTGACTATCTGTTTGTCTGCCTATCTATTTGTCTGTCTTTCTATTTATCAAGTGTCTGTCTACCTATCTGTCTGTCTTTCTGTTTATTATTCTATTCATCAATCTCTGTCTACCTATTTACCTATCCGTCTCTCTGTCTACCTGTCTATCTATCCGTCTGTCTATCTAGTGTTCCCCCCTGCACTATATCACGGATGTATATCTAACCGACACCACCTTGACGTATTTTCCCGCCTTCTGCCCGTGTTTCCTATAAAGGTCAACAACTTACAACAACAAGGGGAGCTAAATAATGTTACCTCCCTTGTCTGGGCTCCACTCAAATGTCAGCGGGAAATAGAAAACTGTTGGGATATTCCTTCAGATTTCTTTCCAAATACCTCTGGATAGATTCTAGTTTTAACGTCTAATTTTAAATATAAGCTGACACGTGTTGCATACCCTTCCCCCCTACGATAAACCAGTTGGAATTATTTTCAGAGGTATTTTAATTGAACTGTCAAGATAAATTAAGGAGACATATTTTCTGTTATGTTTTTATTTAATATATAGAAATTGTTTATTTCAATGCTTACAATAAAATGAAATTTCATTGTTCTTTTTTTTTTTTTAGTAAGAAATGTATCTTTTTAAAAATGTTATTGTTCAGGTAGGTAAGGGAAATAACCAAACTCACTTACCATTTATTGCAGTTATCCTTAATTGCGTCCCCTGGTTGATATCCTTTGCCATTTTTGGTACACGCCGCTGAAAGAAAATGAAATAAAAACAACTAACATTTTGTATTAAAGTATTTATATTATGTATTTATATTTATAACATAACACAACAGGATGCTCAGATTCATCGGATGTACATGCCGAGGTTAAAATGATGAAATCCACTGAGCGTTGGCAAAATTAGAACATACAAATAACATCAAGTTTACACAGAGAATATGTGGCGTCAATAGGTCGGGTATCACCCGGTAACGAAAAAAAGTATAAATAAATATAAACAAATGTTTACATGAATGTGCGTGTGTGTGTGCGCGCGCGCGCGAGCTCAGTGTGTGTTTTCCTGTGCGTGTTCAAGAGAAAGAATATTTGTGGTGTGTCTATGTGAATATATATATATATATATATATATATATATATATATATATATATATATATATTTATATATATATATATATATATATATATATATAGGCCTATATATATATATATATATATATATATATATATATATATATATATATATATATATATATATATATATATATATATATATAGGCCTATATATATATATATATATATATATATATATATATATATATATATATATATATATATATATATATATATAGGCCTATATATATATATATATATATATATATATATATATATATATATATATATATATATATATATATATATCGTTTTCAAATTGTTCTTTATACATACATAACAGAAAAGCAGATATTACAGTATTGCAGTTATTGTCAAGTTTAAATAAGGTGACAATGCAATGAATCGGCGCATGGGTCAGAAATGTGCTACAGCGGCACTGGGGGTGAGAGGGTTAAGCCCTAGTACTCTTGTGCGCACCGCATTAAGAGAGTTACATTCGTGTATCCACAGAGGGCGAGGGGGAGGGGGCGACACCGACACACGGTAGATAACGAAATACATACCGCCAAAACAGGGAGGGGGGGGGGGAAGGGGGGAACGGAAACCAGGCTGGTAGAAAAATCAGACACCCGGTGTCGTACCGTGGGAGGCACGTGCCGACACTGCACGTGCATCCACTTGGACACACTCCACCGTGCTCAGTACATCCACCCTCGTAGATGTGTACAACGACGATATAAAAGTCTCAACCTTTTGTTACTCGGGGAAAGCTAATTTTACGGAAATTCCCGTTTCTTTTTTTTTTTTTAGCATGCAAGGTACATAACTCTGTTTTTAATCAGGTTTGGGAAAAACAACTTTTTTTCTTCTGCTGAATTGTCATCATTAATTTACTAGATAATATAATTATCAGAACACTTTTCCGAAAGCATAATTTTTTTTCTGCGTATTTTTGTGTGTAGGTAAACACTAATACCTTGCCATGTAAGTTTTTCTCATCATTGTAAATAAAAAGTTTTTTTTTAAGAGTCTGGGGACGTAGTTTGTTTAAAAATACAAGAAAATCAACATGGACCATTAGGGACGAAACAATAACTTTAACGTGTATGAGAATTCTATTACTAAGTAAATCTAATGATGCTTTTTTGTACGAACATGTTCCACGTCCATACATCCATCAACATACATACAACCTCTAATAAACTTACAACCTCCAACAAAAATAGAACCTCCAAAAAATATAAAACCTCCAAAAAACATAAAACCTCCAAAAAACATACCTCTAACAAACATACAAGCTCCATAAAAAAAAAAAATATATATATATATATATATATATATATATACAGTCTCCGACACACGTTAAACACACAACCTTCAATTTACATACAACTTCCAACAAAAATACAACCTTCAACTTATATACAGCCTCCAACAAAAATACAACCTTCAACATATATACAACCTCCAACAAACATACAACCTCCAACAAACATACAACCTCCAACAAACATCAAACATACAAACTTCAACAAACAAAGAACCTCCAACAAACATACAACCTCCAACAAACATCAAACATACAATCTTCAACAAACATACACCTCCAACAAACATAAACCATCTTACGAACATACAACCTCCAACAAACATACAACCTCCAAAAAACATACAACCTCTAACACAAACATACAACCTTCAACGTCAAACATACAACCTCCAACAAACGTCAAATATGTAACATACAAACATACAACATCCAACAAACATTCAACATCCAACAAACATGCAAACTCCAAAAAACATACAACATCACATAAACACACAACCTCCATCATACACCTCTAACACACGTCGAACATACCTCCAATAAACATACAAACTCCAACATACATCAAACATACAACCTCCCACTAAACGTAAAGATCTAAAGAATCTATTTACAGCGTAGAGCCTATTATACCAACCGGTACTTTAACCTCTCGACGGATTAGCACTGACTTCTTCTAATGGAACCCACGTGCAGAAAATTAGTCTTGTTTACAGAATGTATTGTTGTTAGTCACCGCTGTGTTTTCCCCGCTTTTTGATTGCATTATACCGGGAAAGAAAAGGGCGGTAATAAATGTACCGTAAAGAGAGAGTGGTCTCGCTTTTACGGGTGACGGAAAATGTGTTGCTATAGCGATAGGGCAATGAATATTTTGTGTTAAAAGCTGCTAGAGAGGCTTATGATCTACTTAACTTACATCTTTAGTTATATCGTTTTTAACGTATTCCAAACAAACATATGTTGCGTCAAGAGAGTTAGATAATATCACCTCGTATTCAAGATTTATACTTTCTCGTATATACCAAGTATAAAGAAAGTCTTGTAATCGTGCAAAAAATAAATCGAGATTTTTACAAATCTCGACGTTTTACACCTCACTGATACGGAAAAACATAATTTTGTAATCTTGTCCGTATGTCTGTGTGCCTGTGTGTCTGTTTGTGTGTAAACACGATAACTTGAGTACCGTTACAGCTAGGTTGATGAAATTTCATATATAAGTATTTCATAAATATCGTAGATCCGTATCAACTTGAGCAATTTCCGATAACCGAAAGTGGTACTTTTTCTACTTTGAATTTTTCAAAAGCCTATAACTTGAGTACTATTTCAGATAGATAAATGAAATTTCACATGTAAGTAAAAGATCTAATTCTCTACCTTCTATCAAATTTTGAGTAATTTCCGTTGACCGGAATAGGTAATTTTCACTCTTTCCGATTTCTCAAAAAAACGCATGTGAATTTATAAAGTACTAATAATATTCTGCACTATTATACTCATCTTTATTCGGCGTTCGCTTGGTGCGCAATTTTTTTTTTCTATGAGATTCTATTCTATTTTAAAAAGTTTAAGTATTTAAAATGGATTAAAAATCATAACTAGGCCTATATCCCGAGTTCCCATCCCCTGTTGTTTTATATAAGAATATTCGAGAAAGTTAAGGGGGGGGGGGAGATCACTCCCGGTTTATTTGTATTTCAAAATCTCTATCACCCCCTATAATTGTATATATATATATATATATATATATATATATATATATATATATATATATATACGTGCATAAAACTAAAGATTTTATCTATTTTAAAGTTTAATATAAGAAAATCAATCAAAGGCCCATCTTAAGACGTGGACGTGATTAAAATATTGTCCCAACACTGTGACGCACGCGACCCTTTGATTGCCTCAAATCACTCAGCCTGCTATGTAAATCAAAGCCATCTCATCCCACCGTCGATCTTGCCCAAGGATCTGATGACGAGGTCCACAAGCTCTATTCATCGCTTGGATATTGCGTCATCAGTTTGTGTGCTGCGCAGTTCGTGACATTTCCGTAGGATGAAACACGCTCCTGGCTGTTTGGTTCTTAATACCACTTCCATCTACTTCAGACATTTGTAAACCTGGTGCATCTCTACTGGATATATATATATATATGTATATATATATATATATATATATATATATATATATTATATATATATATATATATATATATATATATATATATATATATATATATATATATATATATATATATATATATATATATATATATATAGCCTATACATTATAAACGCATTCAGTTTTTTATTTGTTTTTACAGAACTAATTTCGTGCCATGTATATATCAATGTTCAATGTTAGTGGTTGAATGTAGAGTCATATTCATTAGAAGGTAACGTTCACGTTTACATTTTTTTAAATCACATTTAAAAAGTGTAGCTGTTTGTTTTATTTATATTTATTTTTTTATAATTTTTAAATATTTCTTTTACACAGTACTCAGTAAAGAGCTATGGCAGTAATAAGCAGGTACTGCTATTTCCAAGCACAGAAATTGCAATATTTAGAAATAAGCTTCTATTTGCTCTAGGACTTAAAGTAATTAACTTTAAAGCCTCATTTAAAAAAGTATATTCAAAGAAGAGGTTTTCGCAAGTCACAATACTTTAACAAATAGTACTTCTCTCTCTCTCTCTCTCTCTCTCTCTCTCTCTCTCTCTCTCTCTCTCTCTCTCTCTCTCTCTCTCTCTCTCTCTGTATATATATATATATATATATATATATATATCTTCGCTTCTCTTATCGGAAATGTAATACGAGAATCAAAACTAGGTTAACATCTTTAAATCCTCAGCAATCGCTTTCCCCGTATACCTTGCTTAAAAATATACCGTATATTTTAAGTGCAGGTGGGTAACGGATTAGCCGTACAAACACTCCGGCGTCTATAGGGTCTCAAAGGCTTACGATACGCCCACCTCAAACAGACGGAACAAACGGGTTTCTTAATCCGTCCAGATACCTGGATCTGGTTGAATGACGGTTGGAAGTTAACCTGACCCCAAGATTGTGTATGAGGAGTGGCGAGGTTCGATTGATTCGATGATTGTATGATTTATGTACTCATTTTTTTTTGGAATGATTTGCACGATCAATTAATCTGATGTTATTTCGAAACATAGACAGAGCAAGTCAGATAGAAATAGAAATAAAACGTTATTATTGACATATATTTATATTCAAAGTAGGTAACCAGCGTAGTAGACTTATCGCAAAAGCTTAAAAACAAGTTAATAAAAAGTCTAATGACAATTTAAGCGCAATTTCCTTAATTAATTTTTTAGAATTCACAGACCTACGTAAAAAATCATTTCGAACCTCCGCTCATTCGCTGTGGTAAAATCCTTTCGAACCTCAGCGCTTTGCGCTAAAAACCTACACGATGCTCAGTTTAAAAATTCTTAATTAATTTTTTGTGACCGAACGAAAGGATATTTTTGAAAACTTTCTTCGGCAATATTGTTCTAAATTATGGTAGGAATCGATTGGTAAATGTTTCAAGTCGCTAAGTGGTCTGGTTGCCGAGATATGGGCCAAAAACTGCATTTTTTCGAGGTTTTTTTGGCTTTTCCGGGAAATCCATGAAAGAAACTCGGAATTTTTTTGGCCTATGCTCATCCTCGTAACTTGCTTAACATAATTGCTTTTGGAACTGGTCCTCGATATTGCTTCGTTGAGGAGGAGATACGACTTAAAGCTGCGGACACGCTGCGGACACACTTCCATCCATCCATCCAGAAATGACGCATTATTAAACGCAATTGCCAGTATGGAAATTGCGCTAAAAAGTAGATTTCAATATGTGGAAATGGCTATTTCATTTTAAACTCATGGGCTAATTAATTTAGGGAAATAGGCTATTTTAATTTCAACGCTTTAAATAATTAACTTTTACTTTTATTTTGATTTCAACATCTTAATCTACTATTCTTCTGTTATTAAGTACACTCTTATTTAACCCCCCCCCCCCCATACACACCCACACCCACAAACAACAGTACTTTGTTGAAAAAAAAAGCGCCGCTCATTTTCCGAACCAGCCACATTGGAACTTATTCTAGCCATTACATTGCACACATTCCTGGGTGCTGTTCACGATTTAATCTGAGATTAAGATATCAGATTTCATACAAACCAAAACTCATGTAAAAAATATCTTATCTCTGTAATTTGACAATAATGTCTAACTCTCGTGTCAGATTACATCAAGATATGTAATCCAATATATTTACAAACATAAATTGTTCACATTCTTTTTTTAAACCCCCTATTTTGGTAATTCTAAGTGGTTGCACTTGATCTAATTCCACAGCAGAGGTCTTTTTTATTTTTAGACCACACACCAAAATAATATGGGCTCCAAGCATATCGGCACTAGCAAGCAACCCGGCTTAAAGTGTCGGGTTTAGAAATTTAATTCAGGTCACTAAATTCAAACCCCCGACATAACAGTCCATTATCACTTTATACAATAAAACTTATACTTCACTTGAAGTCAAAATGTAAATTTTCCTCGACTAAGCTTGATGTGAAATCCGATATATATATATTTTTAACGACGAAATAGACAAGCAGACGGCACTATAATTCAATTACGAAAATAAATTAAAATTTAATCCCAGTCTCTTTCATTAGCAGAAGTCGCGTTGCGTCAGTTCGTCTGGTATTGTCTGTGTTAAGGATCACTTTACGTTTTTAATCCAGTGGATAAATCGTTGACCTAGTTTCGGCTATGTTCGTTTTAAAACGAGGCAAAAAGGCAGTAAATGTATATGTAGAATGTGAAGCAGCCCGAATGTGTATATGGGAAACTAAAATGGTGTTAATAAGAATATGATTGTGTAAGGACAAGTAGAAAAAGGATATGTGATAATAAAAGATAACATTTTGATAACATCAAAAAGTTCAAATATGTATATAGTGTTTTTATTTTATTAAATGTACACATCAGTGTAAAGTAACATACTAATAGCGCTGGTAAACACATGCAGAAATAAAATGTTTCAATTCTATGATATATCTATTAATAGAACGGCTAACCCGAAAGTCTCATGTTCGAATGTGGGTTCAAGTCAGTAGAACGTCCCTGAGTCCACCCAGCTCTGATGTGTACCTAACTCACGTTATGGTATGTAAAGGGCGCACTCTACTACCCTTGCCCCATAAACCGTCAGGTTTGAAAAGAGAACTTTACTAACATTGCTAATTCTATATCATGCGAACGAGGGTTTTTGTGTGCCAAGGTAATAGATGCAGACGAACTATATTTCTGCTCTACCCACCCCCACACACACACACTCACACACACACACATACATACACACACACTAGCGTACAAGACAAGAGTTTTTACTTGAGAAGAATGACAGTTATCTGCCATAATCTGTCACAAATGTGAGGGCCTGCTCACGTGCAGTTACACGCTTACACTGTCACACACGCGCATTCTCATATCAGTACTCACACTAAAGACAAACGCACCTGCACAACTCACTAGCAAACACACAATCGTACAAGCTTTGCAGAAATGTTCATACAAAATACTCATACAAACACTCAACAGACACTTAATAAATGCTCACATAAACAGTCACACAAACACACAGTCACACAGACACACACAAGCTCTCCAACACTCCAACACATAAACACTCCAGCAATGCTGACATAAACACCCACACAAACACACAATCACTCACACAAGCACACAAACATTCACACAAACACACACGTTTATACTCCAACATCATTCCAACACAAACACACAAACACTCTCACAAACACACAAACACTCACGCAAACACACACGTTAATATTCGAAAAGTATTCCAACAAATAAATACATAAACATTCGAGAAATCATCAAATAAACACTTAACTAACTCACAAAAACCCTTACACAAACACACAAACACTCATACCAACACGCAAACCCTTACACAATCACATACGCTAATTCTCCAATAACATGCAAACACATAATCACTACAGAAATGCTCACATAAACACTCACACAAATACACAAACACACAACATTCAAATTCACAAAAACATAAACACTCGAGAAAATCTCACACAAACCCTCACACTAACACACACAAACCCTCACACAAACATGTAAACACTCACACAAACACACAAATACACACGCTAACACTCTAACAACATTCCAACACACCAACACACATACCCTCACACCAACACACAAACCCTCACACCAACACACACACCCTCACACCATCTCTGACATTGCCATGAACTAGAGCCAGGTGCCGATGACGCGACCTGGGTCAACATCTCCTAGCATCAGAGGTCAGGCTGACCTTCTCTCTCTTCACACCATATTTTTTTCTATCCCCCACTTAGCACCTACTGGCACGTCACGGACACGTTCTTGTGTTTCCGGAAATGGTGACATGAATGGACGTTCTATAGCAGACGTGGCGTGGAGGGGGAGGGTGAGAGGGGAGGGGGATTTACAGGATCAAGATTTCCTATATTTTTTTATTTTGTTTTTGTGTGGAAGGAATTAATTTAGTATTGCTTGAACGCCTTAGCCAATACCAGAGCATACTCTGAAATACATTCATATCACTGCCTATGTAGTTAACAAACTCAAACAAACTTATGGATATCTGTACTTCAAACCAAAATGTTTCATCGGGGAAGGGTGGATGGGTATGTGGGGGGGGGGGGGGGGGGGTGGAGCATGACTCCCTGTATGACCCAAACTTCTTCTAGAGAGACACGTCATCAACATAACTAAAAATAAATGTCTTATTTAACGGTCTTTCAGAAGTACCGTATCAAACTCCAAATAGATAATTATCTTAATAAACGGTCCTTCAGAAATACCTAATCAAACTGAAAATAAATATCTTAATAGACTGTCTTTCAGAAATACGGTATCATTTTATTTGTAAACTTCAGATTTTTTTTTAAAAATGAATAACTAAGTTTTCCAGTTTTAAATATTAGAGAGCTCCCCCCTAGAAGACGACAACAAAAAAAAACAATTGAGCGGATGTCCTAGGAGGCAGTGAAATTCTCTGCCAATCAACACTACCATTGACAATCCAGAACACCGGATGAATATGTTCCCTGTCTCCAAGATTGCTCAAACTGCCCAGACCTTATACAGAATAACAATTAAGGCTGGTGAATTAATAATAACCCCGTGTTTACGTGTATGGCTGTTTTGATGGAAACGGTATTGATTTATTTTACTCATGCATGATGGGACCCCGGCTAGACGGAAATAGATTTGCAAATGAAGCATATTCTTTGTAACATGAGGTTGCTAGGTGCTTAAAAAAATAATTCTCGATAAAATCCAATAAAAGAAACAAGTGTTTTGTTTTTTTTTCTGTGTAGAAATTGTATAGCATCGTTAATTAATATCGGCATGCAACTCAATCGATGTGAGATTGGAAGTTGATATTTACAGGAAAAATAAATCAGGAAAATACAAGAATTTTTTAACCCTGTTTTTATTTAACCCTGGTTGGAGAGACTCGTGTAGTTAATTTCCTCTCTATTTTCGGTATCTCTGTTAATATAGGGGTTAGGATAAGAAATGAGCCTTTGGTAAGGGTTTGTGACTTTATGTCTTGTTAGTGATTGTTACCTCCCTTGTATTATGCATATCATGGTTACATCCCTTGAGTGTTCATTGTGTTTTAAGTAATGTAACAGGGTTATCGTAAGCAATGGATACAGGATAACTATTTGGATAAAGGATAAGAGCAAGGTTTATGGTAAGGCTGTAGTATTAACATGTTATAGCCTTGAATACGCTAAGCAAAGTTTTAAAACGAGACCCATAATAAAACATCGTCTTTCAAATGTCAAAAAATAATTAATTTTAAATTGCCAAGTTAGTGAAACAACATGTTCATACATAATTACTTTACTTTACAACCTAATTAACAACCTAATTAGCGGCCTAAAAGAAAACAACTTTCTGTGATGCGCTGAGCTCACGCTAAACTTAATTGCGAAAATATTTTTTTTAAAAGCATTCAACACTGCCTCTTTTAAAATTCTTCGTCATATCTAATCAAAATTTAAACATTACCCGGTGCGAAAATATTCTACTGTAAAAAGAAAACTTTGAAAAGGTAGGCAGAGGCGTAGCGAATCATTCCGGCGCCCGGGACCCACTATCGAATTTGCGGCACATGGGCCAAAAAGCGCCCTCCCCCCCCCCCCCTTGGACGGCCGCCCCACTTTCCCTCCCCTAGCTACGCCTCTGAAGGTAGGTTAAATATGTAAGTAGTCGACACATTTTGTGAGCAGGTGCTTAATATAGACCGATAAACTACTTCATCTGCCCTTTTGACCGTCAAGTACGAAAAGGTAACTCGTGTTATGTTGTTCCTACCAACACCTTTTTAAAATGGAGGACACGAAATCTAACGGCAGATAAGTCGTAAATTACCAGAACGCAACTGTTAAGGGGGGACCCATGGACCCGAGTCCCACTTGTTGATAAGAGATCGGAAAACGCATAAATTGGTGAATCCCTCGTGTATTATCCCACAGCTTTTTTCTACTCAATTCAGTCTCAGGCTTGATATTAATTAACCTGAAGCTATTTCTCACCTCAATTAATCTCACAATTTTTTCCACTGCAATTAGTCCAATGAAATTTCCCACGTCAATCAATCTCACACTATTTCCCACCACATTTCGTTTCATGATATTTCCCACAATTTATTAGTCCCATGCTAAATCGCAATTAGCTGCACCCTATTTCCCACCTCAGTCACACCCTATTTCCTACCTCAGTCAGTCCCACCCTATTTCCTACCTCAGTCAGTCCCACCCAATTTCCTACCTCAGTCAGTCCCACCCTATTTCCTACCTCAGTCAGTCCCACCCTTTTTCCTACCTCAGTCAGTTCCACCCTATTTCCTACCTCAGTCAGTCCCACCCTATTTCCTAGTCAGTCCCACCCAATTTCCTACCTCAGTCAGTCCCACCCAATTTCCTACCTCAGTCAGTCCCACCCAATTTCCTACCTCAGTCAGTCCCACCCAATTTCCTACCTCAGTCAGTCCCACCCAATTTCCTACCTCAGTCAGTCCCACCCTATTTCCTACCTCAGTCAGTCCCACCCTATTTCCTACCTCAGTCAGTCCCACCCTATTTCCTACCTCAGCCAGTCCCACCCTATTTCCTACCTCAGTCAGTCCCACCCTATTTCCTACCTCAGCCAGTCCCACGTATCAATTAGTCCCACGCTATCTACCACTTCAAATATCTTCTCCCTTTTCCCCATCCTAATTAGACCCACTTATTCCCCACTTCAATTAGCTCCACATTATTCCCCACTTTAATTAATCTCAACCCGATTAATCGCACGCCGTTTCCCACTTCGATTAACTTCAAGCTTTTCTCCATCTTAATTAGCCCCCACCTATTTTCCACTTTAATTAGCTCCACGTTATTTTTCCACTTCCATCGGTCCATATTATTTCCCACCTTAATTAATCTCATTTTAGTCGCACGCTCTTTCCCACTTCAACTAACTCAACACAATTTCCTACCTCAATCAGACCACATTATTTCCCACCTTAATTAATCTCAATCCGCGCGCCATTTCCCACTTTACCAAGAGTTTAAATATCAGATCCACAGTTAAAGAAATGCATATGAAGCATCTGTAACTCGGTCACAAGGAAATAAAATGCGGGTCGTTACCTTCATTTCCCCGTATCATTAAGGCAATTAACTCCAGGAATTTTGGCAGCATGCTGCATGTTTATATTTTCAGGATTCTAATACAGGGCGTTTCAAACAAGAGAAGGCGGTAATGTTTGCACTTTACTGTAACTTTATCAACAAATGTAAATAAATTATTCTAATACAAAAACTGGTATAATTTTCTGGCTTTAAAAGCAAGGAATGTTTACGGTATAAACCTGCCAGGTCCGGTAACTCTTTTCTTATTCCATAAAATATTTTTATAACATCTGAAAAAAATAGCGTATCCGGTTAAATTAAGCTAATTCATTTCGTATCTTTATGGTGAAATGATAAACGAATGCGAATTTTGGCATTCGTTGGTTCGCTACTCCATTCCTCAGCAAAAATTTGAACCACCTAAACTAACAACACCTTAACCAGGAAACCGGTCTTTTAGATTCATATTCTTACAAAACCCGGTCTGCAACTACGAAAGTGAATAGTCGACTCAGCAAAATGAAAAGGCCAATGTAAAAGAGAAGTTATAGAAATGATTTAATAATGGAGTTATAAGGGGGGACAAATCTTTGAGTGCTATTACATCTCTGCTGCGGTTATCCCCCTTAAATAAATAAATCATGATTTAAAATTGTGTAGTGTATGATTGTGTCTGTTTTGATAAGTGTTTTTGTGTGTTGTCGGTGTTGTGCATTTGTGTGGTTAATGTGCGATTTTATGTTTTGCACGAATATATTTAAATGTCATAATTATGTCTATGGGCTTGAAGTATCAGAGGCGTAGCGAGGGGGGTGCGGGGGGACATATGTCCTCGGGCGCCGACCTTAGGGGGCGCCAAAAGGGGTTGGAAAAACAAATCGAAAGTTTGAGATGGGGTTCAAACAAATCG
Source organism: Physella acuta (assembly GCF_028476545.2). Lineage (NCBI taxonomy): Eukaryota > Metazoa > Mollusca > Gastropoda > Physidae > Physella > Physella acuta. Next base: position 100,602 of record NW_026732289.1, read on the forward strand.
AAAGTTTGAGGGGGGGGGGGGGGTACAAATCGAAAGTTTGCCCCCCGGCGCCGGGTAGGGTCGCTACCCCTCTGTGATGTATATGTTACAGTTGTTTTATATCTATCGTGATTAGGTTTGTTTAACTCCATTGTTGACAGGTTATTGAAGAAAATATTAGTGATCTCTGGAAATATAACCAAGGTACCACGTTACTGTGTTGTGGGGCGGCTTGGCCTAGCAGTAGAGCGCTAGACTACTAACCCGAAAGTCTGGAGTTCGAATCTGGATTCAAATCAGTGGAACGTATGAGCCCACTCAGCTCTGATGGATACCTAACTCACGTTAGGGAAAGTAAAAACGGCTAGGCAAAGTGCTGACTACATTATCCATTCACATGCTGAGATCAAGAAATGTATGAACTCTACATCATCTGTCCAATGGATCGCTAGGTCTAAAAAGGAATCTTCACTACTTAACTTTTACGATACTATGCTTAACAAATATAATAACCACTCTCTCACAATGACAGCTATCACTCAGAACAAAACGTATCACTCGCATAAAAACGAATCCCTCGCTTTACAACTAATCAGAGGCGTAGCGAGGGGGGGGGGGGACATATGTCCCCGGGCGCCGACCTTAGGGGGGGCGCCAAATTGAAAGTTTGAGGGGGGGGGTGCAAATGAAAAGTTCGAGGGGGGGGGGTGCAAATCGAAAGTTTGTCCCCGGGCGCCGGGAAGGTTCGCTACGCCTCTGCAACTAATCATTGATAATAAATCAAATTTCTCTCATTAACACTCTCCACTTATTCACCCCCCCCCCCCCAATCCCTTTTAATTAGTCACATCCCTAATCACTCGTTAACAAATAATCACGTGCTGTAAACACCTCCCCCCCCCCCCCCTACCATACCGTAACAAAAACATCATCAACTTTCACAACACCCCCTCCCTCAACTCCAAAGACCACCCACCTAATCTCCTATGTTAAATCACAACACACTTTGTACCGCATGAAAGACCGGTGCATACACAAAAGTGTTCACCCATTTATTTCACTGTTTACATTACCCATACCCAAGTCTATGATGTACGGTCATCATCGCTCACTATCAACAACACTCAGGCGAAATCCGCCTAATTCAGTTTTCAATGTAAACTTTACTTTATGATCTAACACCCACGGTGCTATGTTAACTTTACTTTACCGTCTAACACACACGTCCTAGGGCTGACTTAATGTTAGAGCACCTGTAATGTTAACAAATCGGGTTTAACAATGTTAAATTTACCCGAGCAAGATAAAAGGACATGGATATTTTTGTAAGCGGCTAATAAAAACACGGGTTCTTAAAGCTACAAAATCGTGTCGAAGTTTGTTTTAACTGTTGGGGTAAGGGTTAGGGCACGGTCAGGGAAAGAGTCAGTATTGAATTTAGTGTAAGATTTAGGTAAGGATTTAAAACAGGATTGACTACACGGTAGTAAGTAGTAAGTACTTATTCGAGGCAGGTGAAGTAGAATTTACCTGTTTTAGTAATATTAGGGCTATAGGTGTTAGCACTATGCCCAGCCGCCTTTACTTTCCTTAACTTGAGCCCGGTACCCATCAGAGCTGTGTGTTCTCAAGGACAAGAACCCGGGGATCGAACTAGAGACTTTCAGATTAGCAGTCGTTTGACATACACGACTTCACGTCGTTATGTGCCAAAGTGTTTAGTTAGTGGGTGGATACGGCACCGTGCTAGACAAAAGTCCAAGAGTCTTAGGTCTGATCTAGGGCTTATGTCTGGGTGTAAGGTGGGTTAAATCTGCGGTACTGAATACAAAATACACCAGCTTATAGTCCAATATACGTTGATGTTGTAATAGGTACCGAAAAACATTCTTAGTGAAGGGATGGGGGGAGGTGTTAGACCAGTGGTTTTTAAACTTGGTTCGATCGAACCCCGGGGGTTCGGTGAATCGGTCTTAAGGGTTTGGCGGAGGTTTAAGACACACACCCGACTCATAAGATTTGCGAACTTATTTCGTCAGTGCAAATATTATGAAGGGTTCCATGAATTCACGTATGTAACTGGTTGGGTTCTGTGCCTCGTAAAAAATAGTAAAGAACCCCTGTGATAGATCCAGTAGCGTAGCGAGGGGGGGGGGGGGCGGGGGGGGGGACATATGTCCCCGGGCGCCGACCTTAGGGGGGGGGCGCCAAATTGAAAGTTTGAGGGGGGGGGGTGCAAATGAAAAGTTCGAGGGGGGGGGGGTGCAAATCGAAAGTTTGAGGGGGGAGGGTGCAAATGAAAAGTTCGAGGGGGGGTGCAAATCGAAAATTTGCTCCCAAAGGGGCGCCAAATTGAAAGTATGTCCCCGGGCGCCGGGAAGGGTCGCTACGCCTCTGGATAGATCTAACACCAAATGTAAGAGGTTGTACCGAACTAGTTCCCATACCATTGGGATGATACTCTGGGAAAGTGGACGCATGTATATACAAAGTGTATCCACAAACTGCTGGGATTTTCGTTATTATTTGAAACAGCTTGTTTAAACCATCTTACGTACGAAATAACATTTGACAACAATTATAGCATGTCAATTATGCAAGATTTTAAACAGCGTGTTTAACCTTCTTGCGTACGAAATAACATTTGACAACAATTATAGCATGTCAATTATGCAAGATTTTAAACAGCGTGTTTAACCTTTTTGCGTACGAAATAACATTTGACAGCCATTAGAGCATGTCAATTATGCAAGAGCACGATTGCAAAACAGATTTATCTTGTAAGAGTGCTCCATGCTGTCTAACTTCTCTATTTTTTTCTTTTTCTTTCGAAATTTAAATAAATATCACGTTTAGTTCGTGAGCAATGTATATGGTGACATATTTGTGCTATAGTGAATATTTTTACTTTTTTGAATACGGAGTAGGTGAGGGAACAATTTTAACTGTGTAGCACAATTTTAATTGTGCACCATAATAGTATTGATATATTCAATTCTCAACGTTTTACGATTCTCTAAGTTTTTTTTTTTTTTTTTTTTTTTTTTTTTTTTTTTTTTTTTTTAAACGATTCTCTAAGGCTCTATGGAGTCGATAAAAATAAAATTCTTGATACTGACATTATTCACCAACATAAATTTTTGTAAATTTTACAGATTTACAAATTTAATATGTCATACATCTAACAGTTTTCTCTTTAAAAATTTATTTCAAATGAATTTTTTTTTTAATTTACGACGTATAAATATAAAAAAATAAACATATTTATTTTAGTAATTTGTTTGATTATTATTAATTTAATTGTATTGTTTGCGCCTTTCTCGTCGTTTAAAGTGACTTTTATTCACTCAATACTAGGTTGTATCCCTTGCTTTTTACGTTGCTATTGTTCAATGAGAAGTAATTAGTACAAAGTATGTTCCATAAAAACTATTTTATCCATTTTTATAAGCTTTTAGTTAGACTGCTGAGTCCCTGTGGCTGTCTTTCCGTTTGTGGGTTTGTGGCAAATCTTGTCACTCCTTATGACCTACATCAAATGTGCCGATTCTGATAAAAGCGCAAGAATATCTAATTTTTAATCTAAGTGGATAATAGACTACTCATTAAAAATGAAATAAAAGGTTACATTAAATAACAAAAGGTGAGATAATAGGATTAAGTACTAGCTGTCAACCGGGAAACGTGTAAACTGTGGTGAGTTGTATTCATGAATGCTTTCATACCTGAGAACCGACAAGGGACTGTATTAAGGGGCAGATAATTATAGTGTGGCACTAAGTCTCTTTCGACGTTTTCGGTGCCCATTTAAAAGGAAGAAAAAAGTGAAAAGATAAAAGTATTCGTAGTATTTTTTTAACTTAAATATAGAGTTATTATTTTAATCTTTAAAATGCACAGTTGTCAAAATATAGAATAAAATAAAACAATTATAAATACCTTAAAACCAACAATTTTTTAAATGCTCCGAAAATGACAAAATAAAAACAAAATTTCTTTCAATAATATCAGAGATTGTATGAACGACTTAATGTTTTCGCTAAGAAAGGAAGTATATTTGTACTCCTTTTTTTTTAAGGCAAATAGTATTAAGCTATTAAATTTATCTTTGACAACATTTCACATATCCTATGAGTTGTATTTTACAAGCTCCTTATTTTACGATTCCCTGACTCCCCTTTTCTTCGCACTAAACTATTCTCGTTCGTGCACCAAGACTCATGGGACAGATGAAGTAGAGTTTAGCTGTTTCAATTACCTTGACATAAAGGGGAATATTGTAGTCAGTATTATGCCTGTTCGCCTTTGTTTACCTAACGTTAGTCAGGTACCCATCAGAGCTGGGTGTGGCCCTACAGCCCGGATCCGAACTCGAGAGATTTGGGTTAGCAGTCGTTAGCTCTACCATTCGACCACGCCATCCTACAATTTACCAGTTAACTTAAACATCGATTACTTTAACAAAGAAATGAAAGATACAACAAAATCGCACAAATTTGCTGTAGGGAAATTTATATTTTTTTCCAGTTTTTCAGTTAAGCTATCTTAATTGGGTGAGATTAATTGCACAAATACGATCGTCGAACAGAAGAGAATTTTGTTTACCGTTTCATTTATCATACCGTGTATGTCATTTCTAATATCAATATTTGCCGCAACGATAAAAGAACATATAGCGTACACCGCTTTTGATTATACAGATTTATTTCCACTTTATCCAGCATGATACTGCACTAGTTTCATAACCAGTTAGAATTGCAACCAATTCATTAGTCGCGAGTTCAAACAATATTCTTCTCCACGATTTCGGTTCTAGTGAATACATTTTGACTCAAACATAAACAAATATGTCATGATATGGGCCGCGGTGTATGATAAATGTGAGATTAATGATTGTGTTGGTTCACGGAGTTGAGAGGGGACTAGGTGATAATCTAGAGGGATTTTAAATACATTGCAGGGGCTTTAGGGTAGCGCGGTGAACCTTTGTATGTGAAGTATGCAGGCTGCTCTATGTGAAGTATGCTGGCTGCTCTATGTGAAGTATGCTGGCTGCTCTATGTGAAGTATGCTGGCGGCTTTATGTGAAGTATGCTGGCTGCTCTATGTGAAGTATGCAGGCTGCTCTATGTGAAGTATGCAGGCTGCTCTATGTGAAGTATGCAGGCTGCTCTATGTGAAGTATGCAGGCTGCTCTATGTGAAGTATGCAGGCTGCTCTATGTGAAGTATGCAGGCTGCTCTATGTGAAGTATGCAGGCTGCTCTATGTGAAGTATGCTGGCTGCTCTATGTGAAGTATGCTGGCTGCTCTATGTGAAGTATGCAGGCTGCTCTATGTGAAGTATGCTGGCTGCTCTATGTGAAGTATGCTGGCTGCTCTATGTGAAGTATGCTGGCTGCTCTATGTGAAGTATGCTGGCTGCTCTATGTGAAGTATGCTGGCTGCTCTATGTGAAGTATGCTGGCTGCTTTATGTGAAGTATGCTGGCTGCTTTATGTGAAGTATGCTGGCTGCTCTATGTGAAGTATGCTGGCTGCTCTATGTGAAGTATGCTGGCTGCTTTATGTGAAGTATGCTGGCTGCTTTATGTGAAGTATGCTGGCTGCTCTATGTGAAGTATGCTGGCTGCTCTATGTGAAGTATGCTGGCTGCTCTATGTGAAGTATGCTGGCTGCTCTATGTGAAGTATGCTGGCTGCTCTATGTGAAGTATGCTGGCTGCTCTATGTGAAGTATGCTGGCGGCTCTATGTGAAGTATGCTGGCTGCTCTATGTGAAGTATGCTGGCTGCTCTATGTGAAGTATGCTGGCTGCTCTATGTCAAGTATGCTGGCTGCTCTATGTGAAGTATGCTGGCTGCTCTATGTGAAGTATGCTGGCTGCTCTATGTGAAGTATGCAGGCTGCTCTATGTCAAGTATGCAGGCTGCTCTATGTGAAGTATGTGTTGTATGGGGTTAAGAGGGGGGATAGGGGTTTCTGGGCCAGGGGCCAAGTGGTAAATGTCGGCTCTATGATAAAAAGCCGGACGTTTTGTTTACAAATTGTATTTAATAATTCATTATATTATTTCGGAAAATATACCATTCCAGCTGTTGATTTTGATCGTCAATTCGGATCATCGTCAATTTTGGGAACAGTGTTTCTTCCAGGCATCTCTTCGGGGGGGGGGGGGGGGGGGGGGGAATAACCCCTCGAACACAATGGAATTTTTATAGAAAATATATACTTTTAACAGTGTCACCCCCCCCCCCCCGGTAATTTTAGTCCTCCCCCCCCCCCTAAAGATTTTTTAAGTGCACCCCCCTCCCTTAGAAAGAAAGTCTGGAAGAAACACTGTTCGGGAAAAATGACCATTCAAACGTCCATTTTAGAAAACTGCCTTTTGGAAAACGGCATTCGGACAAGTGTCTTTTAAGCGAACGTCCTGCACCTTTATGATGACATTAGCGACATACAATATACCTATCAAAAGGGCGGAAGATAGCGATAAGTGTAAGGGCGCCAGCAGACATTTGTCCTGAATCCTCCCTAACACAGAGACCGTTGAATGCATTTTTCAAAACAGTTTGTCCAGGATCAAATTTCACATTCAAGCGCCGTGCCCTTTGCCCCACCCTTGATATGCCACTGGGTGGGGGTAAAAAAAAAAAAGACAGTCTATGTAAATCTCACACCGCGTTGATCAAGCACGTAAGATTGATGTCTAAATATCAAGTGTCGGATAAACCAAGTGGCTGAGCAGGCAACCGCTAGAGGGCCATGTTTTTTTTTCTAGACTTGACAATATAAATTTACTTCTTAAAATATATTGATACTATTTAAAAAGGGATCGAATGACAGCTTAGTTAAAATTAGTCCCGCCCACCCCCACCCCCTATCCCTCCACAACTACCTTTTCTTGTTGAATTCCTCTCTTATTTATACAATCGTGGGAGTTGTCACGTACAGATTGGCTGTATGGCCCATGTGTAACGTTTAAAAGTGTGTATCTGCAGCACTAAATGTCACTAGTCTCTGAGTACTGAGAGACAACTTTTACCTCACACAGTCACTGTATAGGAGGTTTGTGGCTGACTAACTAGCTGTCATTCATCGTAAAGAGTAGTGCTCTGTAACGGTGTAAGCAGAGCGGGATGTTGAGTAATGTTTAACACTGTGACCCTGGCATGAGATGTCAACATCATTTTTTCATCATATTCTAGCTGGTCGGCTAGAGGTGGTAGCCTATCATCGTATACTAGCTGGTAGCTTATTTATGGTAACCACTTATCAAGTTCTAGCTGGTAACCTACGGTATTGGTACTAACACATGAACCCGTTCTACATCCTAAGAGTGAGAGTAGACATACTCATTAGTTAAACGAATTTTTTTTTATTTCTCACTTTACTTGAGATTCCACCACACAGATCATCAAACAATGCTAAAGAAGTCCAAGTGAATAATAAGTAATAAAATAAAGGAAAAGCTCCAACAACGATTAGGTAGAGAATATGAGGCAACACCGATGATGTAGAGGACAGGAGGAAAATAGAGGCAAGGATGATAACATAGAACACAGGAGGGAACGAAGTTGAGATAGAAAATAACGATGAGGCAGAGGATAAGGGGAACAGGAGGGAGCGACGATAACATAGAACACTGGATAAAACCACGACGAGACAGATGCAAGGCAACGAGGATGAGGTGGAATACTGGAGGCAACGAAGATGGGTTAGACGACACCTCTTTGTGTAACCAACTCTTAACTTCACCACCCTTATACGCTGAATACCATTACTCAGGATACTAGGAGATGAGGGAGATCCGGGGGGAGGGGGGGGAGATGTTCTCGGGGTGGGCACACGATATTGTTATTTCATTAACCCCCCCCCCCCCCCCCCCCCCCGACGTGTCACGGAAACGAAAACATAATTAGCACGAGCTGTGATTGCATTTTTAAAATCTAGACTGGGCTGCCACGATTAATTGGATTTTTTCTAACCTGAGAAGGCGATAGATTTTTTCTATTGCGAGCTTTGTTGTTTATTGTTTCTTGTTTGTTATTGTTGCTTCTCGAGGTTTGTTGTCATTGCTTCTTTTTATCTTCTTGTTATGTATGTTTTGTACTGTTGCTTGTCGTTATTGTTTGCTATTCGTTGTGGTTTTATTGTTTCTCTTATTGTTGTTTTCCCAACCGCTGTTGTTTGCTTTTGTTTTCTGTTATTTTTTTTTTTCGTTTTATTCGCTGCCGAAGTAATAAATGTTTTCCCAAAAAAAAATGTTATTTTCAATTGTGATATATATAATAAATTTTAACAAAATTTTCAAACATGTCTTTTAATGAAAACCTACCACACAACATTGTTCAAATTCCAGCAACTAGTTACTTCAAGATGAGATAAAAGAACTCAACAAAATGTATGTTTATAACATGAATATTCAGTACAGTAACATTCAAAACGGTGTTAAAATCTAACCTAGGTTTAACCTTAATCCTAAACAAACAAACACCCAGAAAAACAAAAACCATAAAAGCATACGCCTGCTATAGAACCAGCATCCGTTTACATCATCGTATTCTCATCCAAACCAGCTGAACAAGCGTTTTAAACTAAACCAAGGTCCAAAACCCGGTTAGACACTTACGTCATGCTCAACAGGGTCCTATAAAAAACAAACACCCCACCCCCACCCCACCCCCTTGCGCCGCCCCAAACCCTTTGTTGCACGTACGACTATAGAGATTGTTGCTTCTGGCATTAAGATAATAAATTTGAATAGAGGCAGGGTAAGGGAAAACATACAGTATAAGGGCTGGTCTTGATAGAAGTGTGATAGGTCACGATTTAGCTGGGGGCTTGTGTGATAGGTCACGATTTAGCTGGGGTCTCGTGTGATGGGTCACGATTTAGCTGAGGTCTTGTAGAAGTGTGACAGGTCACGTTTTAGCTGGGGTCTTGTGTGATAGGTCACGTTTTAGCTGGGGTCTTGTGTGATAGTTCACGTTTTAGTTGGGATCTTGTGTGATAGGTCACGTTTTAGCTGAGGTCTTGATAGAAGTGTGATAGGTCACGATTTAGCTGGGGTCTCGTGTAATAGGTCACGATTTAGCTGGGGTCTCGTGTGATGGGTCACGATTTAGCTGAGGTCTTGTAGAAGTGTGACAGGTCACGTTTTAGCTGGGGTCTTGTGTGATAGTTCACGTTTTAGTTGGGATCTTGTGGTGTGATAGGTCACGTTTTAGCTGAGGTCTTGATAGAAGTGTGATAGGTCACGATTTAGCTGGGGTCTCGTGTAATAGGTCACGATTTAGCTGGGGGTCTCGTGTGATGGGTCACGATTTAGCTGAGGTCTTGTAGAAGTGTGACAGGTCACGTTTTAGCTGGGGTCTTGTGTGATAGTTCACGTTTTAGCTGGGGTCTTGTGTGATAGTTCACATTTTAGCTGGGGTCTTGTGTGATAGGTCACGTCTTAGCTGGGGTCTTGTGTGATAGGTCACGTTTTAGCTGGGATCTTGTGTGATAGGTCACGATTTAGCTGGGGTCTTGATAGAAGTGTGATAGGTCACGATTTAGCTGGGGTCTTGATAGAAGTGTGATAGGTCACGTTTTAGCTGGGGTCTTGTGTGATAGGTCACGATTTAGCTGGGGTCTTGTGTGATAGGTCACATTTTAGCTGGGGGGGGGGCTTGTAGAAGTGTAATTGGTCACGTTTTAGCTGATTTCTCGATAGAAATGTGATATTTCACGTTTAGCAGAGATCACACTTCTACACGACCTCTGCTAAACGTGACCTATCACATTCCTAAAAGCAGAGAGCTAATACGTGACCAATTACATTTCTATCAAGACAGGTCACGTTTCATCCGAGGTCTTGCACAAGTCGGTCTTGTGCCTCTGGCTAACTTTAAGATGCTAGATGACGCACACACAAAAACTTGATTGAAATACATTTCTTTGATGAAGTGTGATACTGTTAGGGCTAGCTGTCTTCGGTGTTTTCTTCCAGACTTTTTTCTCCGGGGGGAGGCACTTTAAATTTTCGGGGGGGAGGTGGGGCGGGGGGTCGGTAGACTTTCTTCGGGGGGGGGGGGGGGGTGGCGCGGACACTATTAAACGTATATTTCTTCTATATAAATTTCATTTCGTTCGGGGGGGGGGGGGCGGTAGACTTTCTTCGATGAAGTGTGATACTCTTGGTGCTAGCTGTCTTGCACAATTCGTCTCAGAGCAACAGAAGGGTCTATAGGCAGTGTGAGAGTAAATGATCACTACAGCTTCTAGAACAATCGGAAGCGAGCAGAACAGACATTAAAGACAAGTTAGCCTTTAAACCACTCACCCCTCCACTTTCAAATATATCATTTACTTTTAGATATAGCGTCAGCGGTTTTAAGAACCTTTTATGTACAGAGTTTTCTTCCAGGCATCTCTTCGTGTGGGTTCTGCCTCTCCCCCCCCCCCTTCCCGAACGAAATGGAATTTATATATACAATATGTACTTTTATAAGTGTCCTCCCCCCCCCCCCCCCCCGGAAATTTTAAATAGAAGCCAATTTGATTGTATAAAATGTTGCTGATCTCTTTGCCGGTTTACTTTCGCCTTAGACTTCAAACGTAAAGACGTTACCTATATAGTGTACTATTGAATATATGTGAACTTTGACCCAAGATTGCCTACATGTCTGCCTCGCAGCAAACACTAGTTAAATATACAGAAAGGCATATATCTGACGTAAGTTATACGTCGGGCACTAAAAGGAGGTGAGTGGGCATATAAACAGAGCTGTCAGTTTACCTCTAGACATGAAATAGAAAGAATTAAAGATGACTA